>NW_004524594.1:10250845-10252084 GCF_000260255.1 Octodon degus
ACTTGCTAAAGAGACTGTCTTTCCCTTGACCATATATTTTTGTTCTTTTTATCAAATATTACATGAGTATGTCTTGGAATGTTTTGGCATGCTCTCCTCTGTTTCATTGGTCCACATGTTGCTTTTGTCCTAATTTCATATTGTTTTTGTCCCAGTATCTGTGTAATAGAATTTGAAATTAAGGATTCTTATGCCTTCTAATTTGTTCCTCTTACCCAGTATTGCTTTCACTATTCTTGGCCTTTTCTAGTTCTGTATGAATTTTAGGATTGTTTTCTTTAGTTCTCTAAGGAATGTTTATGATATTTACATTGGGACTTCATTGAATCTATGTAGCAGTTTTGGAAGAATCACCATTTTGATAATGAATTTTCTGACTGTCCAGTCATTTCATTTGCTAGTGTGTTCTTTGCTTTTTCATTTTCAGAATACTATAAATTTTTTGTAGAAGTTTCATATCCTTGGATAGCTTAATAGCTAAGTACTTACTTTTTCTTCATGCCATAGTTAGCAACATTGTTTTTTAACATTTTTGTTTGTGGGTTCATTATTGGTGTGTTTAAAGGCTACTTATTTTATGTTGATTTTGAGGCTTGTTACACTTCTGAATTTGGTCATTAATTCTAAGAGCTTTTTAATGGAATTTTTGTTATCTTTTGTGCAAAGATCATGTTTTCTGCAAATAGTAATAATTTTACTTCTTCCTTCCCTATATGTATCATTTTATTTCTCTTTTCTGATTACTACAGCTAATACTTTGAGCACTGTATTGATCAAGTGTGGCAATAGTGTACCTCCTTCTCTCATTATTGATTGTAGAAGGAAGTCTTTTAGTCCTTTCTTCTTGGCAAATGAGGAGACTAAAGATGCAGGACTCATGGAGGAAGGAAATGACAATATAAAAAGATGTTTCCAGCACATGTTCACAATGTGTACCACAAAAATGTACTACTAAGAAGTGAGGGAGAGATCCCAATTGTGCTGTCATATGGTTCCATAGTTCTCATCTAGAAGCTTATTGTATTCCACGTTTTGGACAACGCTGTTCCCAATATGTCATCTGTGGTTTGCAACAAGAGAAGAAAACTAGGATATGAAACAATTCAAAATTTTATATATAACTTAAGAACTGTATGTTTGTGCCTTGATAAAAATCAATTTTATGACATTAAAAAGACAAAGAAGACTGGTAAAAATAGCTCAGTGGACTAAGTACCTGCTTAGGCAAGTGCAGGGACC
>NW_004524594.1:10252691-10260042 GCF_000260255.1 Octodon degus
GCTGCTGCTGGGGTTTGATTTCCTGACTGCCGTGCTGGCCCCTCCCCCGGGGGGGGGCACTGAGACAGTGATTGAGACTGAGCATGGTGGCACAGGCCTATAATCCTAGTTCTTGGGAGGCTGAAGACAGGTGGATCACTACAAGTGCGATGTATGTAAGGAGACCCTGTAGACACTGTTCCCCCCCCCCAAAAAAAAAATGCAACTTGGTAAAGACAGATGAGACAGATGCTGCTATTTTTCTGTGTCAGAAACAATGCCAATTATCATTTATGTGACAGGCACGCTGCTTGCTAGACCTCATCATTTGTGGTTCTCGTGCAGAAATGCTAATTTTTCGTAGATAAAATTCATCTCTTTTCTTCTTACCAAAGATTTGCAGTCTTAAAATTCCTAACTTAAACTCAGATGTCCCTTCAGATCATATAAATCATTCACCTTTTACAAAAGATTTCTGTAGAGAGGAACAATTCCAAATTAATAAAAAAAAAAAACTATTCTTCTCTGTCTATATTTTTTCTAATTCAGCATGAAATGGAGAAGCATTTCAGTGGAAATAATGGATGATTTAACCAGAGAGCTCATTTATTTAACCTACTCATTCTAGGTTAAGGGTAGCTTATTTAATGTTTCTTTAGCTATAAAGTTAAGTGAATAATATACCTACCTAGTAAGGTTATTCTAAGAAATAAATTATTCATTCAAGAAATATCATTTTATCACACAGTAGTCAGCCACTGGAGTGGGTGCCTGAAAGAATTTTATGGCCCGGAGATGTAGGTAGGTGTTCATGCCCTGCAGTAGATGTGACTATCACCCATGGGCACATGCAGAGGGCTCATCAATCTCCCAGTCCTGGAACAGATGACCTGAAAGAACTTATGTCTCACTTAATAGTTGACAATCTTATAAAGGATGTGCACTTGGCAAAAATAATGAAATGCTGACAGAAAAATAGAAAAGCATGGTAAGGCAATGAAACAAGTCATTCCTGTCCATTCAAGAAATGCATACTTGGAATAGGATGCGATGCTTTCAGTATACCTCAGGTTATGAAGAATTGATAAAGGCAAAGAATAAGTAAACAGGAACAAAAACACAAAACTTCTTTGATCTGTAGGCTACTACTTTTGGCAATAGAAATTCAAAGCACTACCGAAGACTGCTAAACTCCAAAACATAGACTCAGAACATAGACTACAGCACTATATTATTCTTTTTTTTTTTTTCAGTACATTGAATTCAATTTAGGCTCCTTGCTCTCATCTGCATGCCTGGCCCTTTACCCATTTTTTTTTTTAACTGAAAGGTGATCTCACTGAGCAGCTAAATTGCCCAGGCTTTGCTTGAGTTCACTTCTTCCTGCCTTAGTCTGGATGAGCTTTTAGATTACAGGCAGGTCGCAGCATGCCTGGTGTAAATCTATATAATTGTTATTTACATCCTCGAAGATATTTGTAACTCATGGCATACTTATTTACGGTAGGTACTCAGTTGACTTGGATTAGAGTGAAAATAACTGAGATACCAAATCCAATGAAATATTTTCAATATAATAAATACTACTCTTCAAATTGAATATGTATAAAAGGTTTGGTTCTTACTTCATATATATATTTGAATTGGCATTGTCAATCCAAAACTATCATATATATATATGATAGTTTTTGTGTGTGTGTATAGCAGGCTTAGTCCACCATGGGGGCGGATCGGATATGACACAGCATGTGGTGCTGGTGATTGAACCAGAGTCCCTGTGCTTGCTTAAACTTGCCTAAGCAGATGCTTTAGACTCCTGAGCTATCTTGCCAGCCCTTCGCTGCCACATAATTTTTATGTGTCTTCTCTTCCTTTCCCTTTCCCTTTTTCCTAGTGGCTTTGTCTAACTGCACTCCGAAACTTCAGTAAAATTCTGAATTCAGAGTAGGCTTTAAGGGGAAAAAATACCTCCCCATAATCTCTTGCTCATTTAGGTATTTTTGGATTGACAATGCCAATTCAAATAATAAATTGTACTTTCATAAAAGAGTCTGAGAGTGAAAACTACTTTGAGGGGTAAGTAAGCACTAAATAGTCTGTTTCTCTTTAAAACAAATTATTGATTCATACATACATTGTATCTGAGTATCAGTTACATTTCCACTGCAAACTTACATTGACAAGAATCAAAGTTCACAGAAAATGAGATCAGAATTTTCAATATTATTATTTAAGTATGTAAAATGAGCTTTCTTTCTCACTCAGTATAATAAACAAAAACATTAAAATTTGATTTATTAACACCTATCAGACAGTGAAGCTGCTAGACAGTGACAGAACCATGAACCAGAGATTGAAGATATTGTCTGCACCAGTTGTGTCATTAGGAAGAGTCTTACCCCAGAAATATCTAGTTTGCTACCTTTATAGTGGTGGCCATCATTTCCATTCAAATGTGTTGCATACATTATACATCAAACATCATGTTTCTGCTAATTTTTTTTGCTTTTGTTTTTACTCCTCTAAATAAAATAAAATTTAGAATTAAATTCATGAAAACAGAATTTTCTATTCATGAAAATAGAAAAAAATCAAAAACATTGGAAATACTGAGGGCTAACCTGCTGTTCTTATTTAATAAATTTGATGTATTAGTTTTAAGATTATTTAGTGAACTCACTGTCTTTGTTTCAGTATAACTTTTACTGAAGGGAGTGAGTGAAAGCACTATTGTATAAAACAAATAAATACATAAATAATAAATAAATAAATTAGTGGGCTGGCAGTGTCACATGCTATGGCTATGGCTGTCTAAATATTTGCTTCTATTCTCCTTCTGTTTTGTATTCTTTAGCCCCCTAAATAGAAAAGAGGTTGTCATGAGGGAAACAAAATAGAGAATTTATCTATCTATCTATCTATCTATCTATCTATCTATCTATCTATCTACTTATTTTCTTCTGCCTCATTCATTTACTTGAAAACTCACCAGAGCTGACCCAACCCAAACTCCTGGCCTCTAGGAACTCAGGCAGAGTCAGCCAGTATCATTTCCCAAAGGCAGGGTAGATCCCAGAGCCCAGATCGCCCAGACCAGAGCTATTACGGGATCTAGAAGGGCAAAAGGACCACAGTCCTCACTTAAGACACAGGCAGGTAGGGTACCATGTTCATACGTACCCTTGGGAGACTTGATGAAGTTGACACCAGGCTCAATCTTGGTCCAGTCAATGTTTTCCTTGTCTGGCGCGTGTCCTACCTGTGAGCTGGAACAGTTTGATGGAGGTGATGTCATGATTGTCCAACAGGTCGCCGGGGCCAGCTGAGGTTCCAAAGTAGTAGCCAATGGGCAGGAGCACGCCTTCATGATTTCGATGCAGTTCCTCCACTCATTCTTGTCCTCTAAGTCAGTCATCACCGTCAGGCAGCTCCAAGAGTAGCGCACAGCTAGGAAGGTATCGTGATGTGGGTTGCAGAAGTCAGCTGTGCACCCCGCCAGCTCAGTCCAGCGTCCATCATTGCTGTGGCCGTAGGACAGAGAGCCATTGTTCAACATCACCGAGATGTACGGAAACACGCTGTCAGTGGTCTCATCATTGGGATATGTGTCCAGGAAGATAGCTAAGCCATGGAAATTATCTTTGCTTCCAAACACAGGCGCTGGAACAAGGCGGTCCAGGGTATACCACAAGGCGATGCCATCTCCGTGAAGATTCTGCTTTCCTGTGCCATGAACTTTGAAGCGCACGTGCATCTCCTAGTCCTTGAGGAAACAAGGCTGGTGGTTCCAAATAGAGCCCTCTTTGCTGCGCTTGTCAGGGGTCAGAAGTACATACTGGCTCATGAGCACAGTGTTGCCTTGGAAGTCCGAGAGGGGCATGGAGCTGGAATCAACTCCTTGGTAGAGTTTAATGAGAGAATGCTCCTGTTTGAGATGCTCACTGTCACCATCAGTTGTATCCACAGCCATTGGTCCCAGCAAGAGCAGAATATGTACAAATGTAGTGTGGTCAGGGCCGGGGCCGGGAAGCCCAGTCCTGCTTAGGCATTGCAGGCCCCTGCCCCAGCACCAAAACCAACCCTATTTATCTATCTATCTATCTATCTATCTATCTATCTATCTATCTATCTACCTACCTATCCATCCATCCATCTATTTTTTGTAGTTTAGGAAAGGATCTACAGGGTGTTCAGGGTCTCACTACTAGATCCAACTCATAGTGATACCCCTGTTTACAGCCTCCCAAGAGCTGGGATTACAGGCGTGTGCCACCGCGCCCAGTCTCAATTGCAGTCTCATCGCCTTCCGGGGGCGGGGCTGGCATGGGAGGCCAGGGGATTTAACCCCAGGCCCATGCACAAAATAGTGAATTTATATTTGAACAAACCAACTCTCCTTAACTGTATGTAGAGAGTGGGAGATGTCTTGCTTGCGCATCAGCAGGGACATGGGCAAAGGCATCTCAACCTCCTGAGAAACATCGCAGAGTTGCACAGCAAGAAAATATGGTTTGAGGATCATTAGAAAGATGAAACCTCAGTCAACCTATCCAAGTCCCTATGATTGAAAGGACCAAATTGTATAAGAGAAATTATTCTTTTTAAAACTTTATTCTTTTTGAAACTGCTTAGCACTGCCACTGCTTCACGTCTCTAGAATTTTTTTCTTGACCCCTATAACCGTGGGAGCTTAGGAGAACATGTGGGATATCTGATTGTAAGAAGATCCATGACTATAAATCTAGTCTTGAGACTTACGGTCATTGAGCTACCCTTGTAGCTGAAGATCTTGCCCTGCTAGCTGATCAGAAGAACTTCAAGGTTGCTCTGTACTCCCTGCTTAGGCATCATACAAAAAGCCCTAGACCATCAGAGATTGGGGCAGGATATTTTGGGAGTGACCCCAATCAGTGCACTGTTGATGTAAAGTAAATCTGCCTCGAAATCTTGGGTGTCATTTTGCTGTTTCTGAATGTCACAGCATTATCACAAGTACGTTTTCTCATTGCTCACGTAGGTCAGAATTTGGCACATATTTTAATGCTAATTTACGTTTCCTAGAGTTATGCCTTAAAAAGAAAACACTCTGAAAAAGACCTTCATGTCACATATTTCTAAAGCACACACATACAAAAGAAATTAAAAGGAAAATGGCATTTGATAGTATTTCTCCATGTGCAAAAGAATGTTCTTCTGGAGACCCAAGAGAAATAATTGTTTAAGCTCAGTACTATGGAGGTTGACATTGAGGTTCAGCATCTTTATCCCATAATGATGCTGACACTCAGGAGACAGAGTGAGGAACAAGACTCTTGTTCAGTAAGTAACTTTAAAGGCATTGCACGGACACACTTCCCAAAATGGATATGTTGCTCATTATTTTCCAAAATGTACTACAATATGTACCCCTAAATATGAAAATCCTTGAAAAGCATATGTGTTTCCCAAGGAAAGAACGTGAAAGAAAGAGGAATGACTTACTTTAAAGAACTGCTTTATTGTACTGAAAAAGAAATTAAATACATATTGCATTTTATAATAATAAAAATATCTATATATAGATATATGTTTATAATTTTTTTCATGGATTGATTTGGTGTAGGGTCTCATTAAGCAGTTCAGATTCTTCATGATCTTCCTTTTTCAGCCTTCCCAGTGCTGGAACTATAGGCACGCACCACCATACCTGGTTCTGGAGCTGGCATAGCAAGCAGTATTAGGGATCAAACTCCAGTCCTTGCACTTGTCAGGCAAGTGTTTAGACCACTGAGCTATCTCCAGAGAATGTACTGTAAAACAATGCAGCTGATTTTATGATAGTTTGGCAATTGTGTGCAATTAAATAATGAAGCCAGTAAAATATTAAATGTTATATTGAAAAACAAATTATATATTTACAAAGCAATTCATGAAGAGCTCCGATCTATGCTATAAGCTGCAATTGACAAGGTAAAAATAGAATTTTTTCTCTCCAAGAATTTGCAATTTCATTGAAATTTGACATACTGTACCCTTTCACATAACCATAGATTGCTTCAATTAATTTTTAAGTGACTTATTTCCCACACATTGTATAATGACCACATGACCCAAGTGTAAACAACTTCTAAAACACAATTTTGAGCCCATATATTTTAATTATTTCATGAAGTTTATAATGATACAATTATAGTGGGTGGCATAAAAGATCAAAATAATCTTAACCCATACAATTGAATAGATTAAAATAAATTTCAATGAATATTTTATAGCTTTTCAAATCTTCTTTTGAAAAGTCATAATATAGTGTCTTAGAATTGAAGAATGCACAAATAATTCTAACAACTAAGCAGAAGTAGTAGTTTAATTAAATAAATCAGTACTTCTTACTTTTCTTAATGAGTACATCCAATGAGATCATGTTTTCCTTGTGAGAGCTGAGGGATAAAGTAATGATCATACCAAAAGGTATTAATACAGTAACAATCTTTCACTACCTATAATAAGAATTCAATTGCATATTGAGGAAAATATTCTTATTTCTAAGAAAGCTTCCTAGCAAAATAAAAGTGTCCAAGAGCAGGCAAATTATACTCAGATCCTTCTTCCAACACTAAAGTGTACTAATTGTATGTTCTATGCTGGTTAAGTTGCACATACTGTAAAAAATTTCTATCATAAAAGGCCAGGTTAAAATATGTTTTCTGAGGCCACTAGCATGGCTGTAAATCTCAGAACCTGAGAGGCAGAGACAGGACAGTCACAATTTTTAGAGTTACCTGTCTTCCTAGAAAGTCTATGACAAGCCTGGATGACGTGGTGAGACCCTGTCTCAAATATTTATATTTCCTGAATGATTCTGCATCTTGTCACTTAGCACCGCTAAAGCGTCTCTAAAATATGTCAGTATATTGGACTCTCCTAGAGAAATTAAATTACTGGTGCCTAGATGCCAAGCTTGACATACCTGTCCTGAAAAGCTCTTTTATTCTTTTTCTGAATTAACTTTTATGTTGATTTTAAAATTTGTAACCTTGGTATTAATTTAATAAAAGGGGAACAGAATTAATAAATAAATGTGCATTATGAGACTCTGCTAGTAGGGAGTGCTATTGAAGCTCTTTGAGAACTATTTTCTCCCCTGTAAAATGTATAATTACATATAATGTCTACTTCACAGTAATTTTAAAAATTATACTAATTTATTAAAAATCCTACTATGTAAATTATATCAATTAATTCTTCTAAATAATTATAGATGTGTGACTGGTAGTCACAAATGATGTAGTTTTGGGGCTGGCGAGATGGCTCAGTGGTCTAAAGCACCTACTTGGAACAAGCTTGGCAAAGCACAGGGACCACGGTTCGATCCCCCAGCACCACATGCCAGCCA
>NW_004524594.1:10261362-10267520 GCF_000260255.1 Octodon degus
TTTTGCAGTACTGGGGATTGAACTCAGGACCTTGCGCTTGCCAGGCAGGCACTTATTCTCCTGACCTATCTCCCCAGCCCTACAAGCAGGTTTAGAAGGTCTCTTTTTTTTCATATTTTCCTCAGACATTTCTATTGCCTTTGAGATAACAGCTATCCCAGTGGATGTGAGGTGATATCATATTCTTTGTTTTAATCTGTGTTTCTTTAGTAGCTAATGCAGTTGACTATCATTTTATTGTAGCATTATTGTGAATTGAAACCTCTACAAACAGTGAGTCAAAATAAACTTTTCCTCCTCTGAGGTGTGTGTATCTGGTATTTTGTCAAAACAATAAATAAATATCAAAGCACATCCTGCATATGCTCCTTTGAAACCTGAGACAACGTTGCTAACTTCTGCTACTAACACCACAGTGTAATAACTGCAAGATTCCTTTCTTGCAAGTTTCCACTCATCACACCATAGACTTAAATGAAAGCATGATGGCCTCTTTTTTATGAGAAAAATTTGGAAGTCTTTGGTCTGCTTGGCTATGATTCCACTCCCTGTCTGTCTCCTGTCTCTCCATTTTTAACTCTTTGTTACAGTAAATGCTGTTTTGCAACAGAATCTACTCCTCCTCTAAATACTTCTCTCCTCTGATAACAGAGGCATGGGGGGCCACAGTGTAATTTCACTAGGGATTTTGGATGTAGAACTAGCACAGTCTCCCTTGGAGCCACTGTGTTCACTTAAAAGTGCTTCTATTTCAGTGTTACTCAATAAAACGAGAGTAAATATCAGTTTAACAACATCAAGTCTGCAACTGGCATCTTTATTTGATATCAAAGGGATTTTTGAGGATTCATAAAATATATACAAATTAGATGATTAGATTTAGTAATTTTATGGTAAAATCACTAATGTCCAAAACCTGAATGGGTCAAGAAAGATATATTTAAATTGACTTATGAATATTTATGTTAATTATGAAGATAATTTGTTTTTGTTTTCAACATGTAACACAAGTTTTCCCTAGAAAAACTCAATTCTTGAAATCCTACATAATTATTTATATAATATATAAATGGAATCTCTCCAAACACTTATCAATAAGACAAAGAGTTATATTCATATAAATGAATAGCCTAAATGTGTAAAGTTGGTGAAATTTATGTGCAGTGGCATAAATAATTTCTAAAACCAGGCTGACCAAATAGCTCAGTGCATTAAAGAGGCTGCTTAGGCAGAGGCAGGGGCTGGGAGTTTGACCCCCTGGTCTGCCACACCAGCCTTGCCCCTGGGTGTGCTAAGATGGTGATGGAGATTGGGCAAGGTGGCACATACCTATAATCCCACCACTTGGGGAGTCTGTAAACATGAGTATCACTATGAGTTTGATCTAGAAGTGAGACCCTATATACATTCTTTACCATGGTGGCTATGTCCTAAATACAAAGAAAAATAATAATTATATTTTCTAAGACATACTGAGTGGCCATTGATCTTGGCACCTCAATCTCTTAGAATTAAAAAGGCATAGCCCATTAATAGAGCACACTCTGTTAAAGGAGAGAAAACAATCTCTCAGACTTTCACAGAAAGCAAATTGGTCAAGCAATGGCTGTGACTCACCCACATGGCTGACACTGATGAAGGATCTACAAACAGCAGTACAGAGTTTCAGGGTAAATCCTGAGGGGATTTGACTGACCGTGGAAGATAAAAAAAGTTACATTTCCTGTTATATATGTCTTTCTTTATCTTGGTCTTAACCATCCAGCAGAAAAGTATAAAAATGAGGCATAAAAAGTAAAGCCATATTAATATGCTGAGCTGTAAAAAGCTCAAGTCAACAACTTCTGATATTGCCAGTCCTGCGGATAGCCCACTACTACTATGGATTACTGGACTGTATTGGATTATTGGCTGAATTCATGCACCTACAATATTTAAATGACAATGGAATACCCATCTCTGCCAAAATTAAACAAAAAAAGGGGATACAAATGAAGGACCATTTTTTATCTCTATATTCAAAATAGTTAGGATAGATATGCAGGTACTTTCTCTTGATTCAATGAATAGAAAGATTAGTACTAATAGTGTTTAGACAAGATATCATATCTGCATCTCGTACTGTGAATTACTACTATGAAAAAAATATGTAATGTATTAATTATTGAAATTGTCCTACTAATCCATTTTGAAACTGTCTCATTGCTATTGTTTCACAATAAAATTGTTTTTAAAAATTAAATTAAAAGAAAAACAAACAAACAAACAAACAAATAAATAAATAAATAAATAGTAGAGCTCATTCATCTGTATGTATTTTGCAGGTGTGTCCCTGGGTACTATGTTCCTCCCATGTTCTCTCACGTATGTACCACATGTTGCCACCATCACGTGCCTTCTTTAGAGCTTATTGATTATGGACTGATTTCCCCAAACCATTAGCCAAGCTAAATCTTTTCTTCTTTAAAATGAAGAAAAAACTAATATATATCATTGTGTGGAAATTAAGAAAATGAAAAAATGCATGTATTGCCAATAAACATGAGAAACATATCCCAGTACTTTGGAGGGAAAAAGAAAATGTTTTCATCCCTTATGTTTATACACTGCATTTTTTATATCAATAACCATGTGCTTTAAAAGTAAAGGTTGTCTGTCAATATCAAATTCAATTTTTATCACACATCTGACTTGTGCCTGCACCCATTTCAGTGTATAAATGTGGTTAGAGCTACAGAAACATTTTCCCTACGTTCCACATTTCTTCAAAAATGCTTGTAAGCAGTCCAGAATTCTATTCATCCCTGAGCTTACTACATCACTATGTATGGTTTTCCATGTGTTCGATTAATTTTATTCTTCACTTCTGTTTTTTTCTATTCTCAGGGGGTCATTGTCAGTTAATGTTCTTGGCTTTCCAGTCTTCCCAAAGAATTAAATTTCTTCTGTGTCAAATATGCTTTTCCTCCAGCATCTTGTTTCATGGAAATCAATTTCTTAATGGAATGTGGCCTAGAAGAGGGTGCTGTATAACAGTGATTGTGATTATATAGAATATAAACATATTAAATAGATACACACTGGGGCCGGGGAGATGGCTCAGTGGAATAAGCGCTTCCCTGGCAAGCACAAGGGCCTGAGTTCAGTCCCTGGTTCCACCAAAAAAAAAAAAAAAAGATTCAGCTAAAAATTGGAAGTGTATAATTGAAATGTGATGTCGTATGTTTGTAATTATTCATTTTACACACTTAAAGATCTCTTGTGTACTCTGTGGAACTACAGCTCTAGGGCTTATGTGGCCTGAGGTCTATGACCTGGAAAATGCAACTCAATTTACATATAATGGCTTTTGTATTTAGATGAATAAACACACAAATCTCTAATATATTTACTGAAATCTCTGTCTTGTATAATGGTTTTTTATTGCCAATAAATGCATCATTTTACTGGGTGTAGAAAAAAGGGCATATAACAACTGGCTGCAAATGACAATTCAATTAAGTTGTATATTTTTTCAGAATAATAACTTTATACACAAAATAAGTAGAAGGAATTTTGTATGAACTGGTTTTTTAATCGATGCAAAAAAATACATCATCGAGGAAAGAATGAAACATAAAGACAGCTGTCAAAGCTTGCCCCAAGTAATTACATTCCACAGTTTTCTGCTAATTAATTTAATAGTGTTCAAAGGTATATCAGCCCATAATGGACTGTAAGTAACTTATGAGAAATGCATACAGAATTTCATCTGTTTCTCAGAGTTGCTGTCTAGTAATTATTTTTGGTTTCCTATTATACACATGGCATTAATATTCTAAGAATGCATATAGTTTTGGTTACAAATTCATATAATGTTAATGTATTCATCAGAAATCTCAGACACACTAAAATATTCACTGTAAGCTATAATGTTGAATAAATTTATTAATCATAGGTTTTTGCTTAAATCTCAATGCTTAAAATTAGTTTGATTAAATAAGGTTCTCCTGGCATAGTAAAAGTTCCAATCAACGAAATTTTTACTAATACTAAAATAAAAAATTATCAAATAAGATTGCTTCAGGGCAGAATTCTAATCTTCCCAGTTAATACTCTAAAGTCTGGAAATTTCACTTTGTTCACTCTTATTCCTGGTATACTGTTACAATTAATTTGAAAATGACAAATACCGATAATGTCCTCTCATTTTTGAAATGAGATTGATCTAGTTGGGATGATCTTGATATAAAGAATAAATGCCCCTTTCCAGTGTGGCATGATTTATGTGACATCATTTGGATTCAAATAAGTTATCTCAGCGTCCATTAAAAATCTAAAGTATAAGTGATGTCTCACATTTCCTTTGTCATTAGTCTACACTCTCTTTCCACATAGGAATCAGATTAATTTTTCATTTTATTTACTTTCCACATTCTCTGTTTCAGAAGAAATTTTGAGGAAGTAATTTTAAAAAAAAATTATGTTCGAGTAATATTTAATGCAATGTATGAATTTCCATTAAATTTAAGTTTCTGAAATTATTTAGGTGAATGGGTTCTACAACTACAAGTACTTGATATAGTACTAATCCTTTTGATTCTTTATCTAAATATGCTGTTATTTTACATATCCTAAGAAACACACAGTGAAACCATTGACAAAAAGAATTTTTGTCTGTGAAAGACAAAAGAGTAAGAGGATATTATTGAAAAAATTTAGATTATGAATCCAGCTGGGTACTTGTAGAAGAAAACAGGACTTTGATAGGCAGTGCTCTGGACTACAATGCATGTGAAAAAACAAACAAACAAATACCTGCCAGTACAACAAGAAGCTCTATGACAACAATGCCCGAAAGCAAAGTTGTATGTTACATAAAGATGACCAATATTGTGCCCTGGCCTTGTCATTGGCTTGGGGTATCTCGAAAGAGTATGCCTTCAGTTTAAACACGGCAGCAGAGTCTAGAGACATAAGGGTGACCTATCCACTAATAATTATTTTAAGATGGATATTCTTGCTGATCTTTAAGATCTCTATGTCTACTTATGCATGTATTCATATCACAATAGGAATGTTCTCAATAACTTGGAAAACTTTTATGTCCCCAATTTTATTTTCAATATCTCCCCCATGAGCATTTCTTTTCCTAAATTTATGGACATAGTAAGTTGTCAATATTTACTTTTTATTCTCTATTAATAGCACCTGGTACATATGTGTATAATGCTTATATATGACAACATATGCCCACTGCAGAAAACAATTATAGAATGAGTCCCACAGAAGTAATTGCTATATTCTATTTTATATGAGCAGAATAAATTTACTTGGGGAAAGAAAGCTTCTGTCCAAGAGGGAGGCCTGAGTGGGTTGTACCTTGAGAATTGCTATACTCTTCATGACATCCATAGGAATGAGGAACAAGACCTGAATAAGATCAATACTAATTTCAGAAATTCTTGAGGAAAAACATTCATATGTCAGACTGGTTGAGTAGAACCCCATAAGAACAAAGACTCAGTCCTGCTGATTTTTATATTTCCAATAATACTTGCAGAGTAATAGTCCCATGTTTGTGAAATACTTGTAAGATGGAAATCATAAAATAATGGATTTGTTTCTACTTTTGAAGTCTAAAGAGAAAAAGTATTTTATGGAATACATACTTCATATTTGAGTGTCAAGAGCTGAGTTGTTTTGACTTTTATTTTCCCTATGGCTAGAAAAGCACTTGAAAATGCCTTGCTTTTTTATTAATACATGTATTAAGGAAACTTTATGAAACATATGAAACAGTATGAGCAACTTTATATGATGGATAAATATATGTAATATATATGATATTCTATAAAATATATATAAATATTATAATAAAACATTAGAAATTACATGTTATACTATACGTAAATATCACAATATACAGAAAATAATGTGGAGGAAGACAGTGGTCACCATGCTGGGAGAGTTTGGTTCATATAGACATGGCAGCTGAGAATCTGAGAGAAGTTTTTTTCCCAAATAGATGAAGTAAGGACATTCCAGGAAGGAGGAAACCTCAGGAAACACAACACTAAACCAATACTCCATACTCCGGAAACTACTGGTGAATAGCTTAGACATAGTCAGCAAAGCCAAGAAATCAAAATAAAACAACACAAATCACATTACATCAT
>NW_004524594.1:10267740-10280930 GCF_000260255.1 Octodon degus
TATTTATTTATTTATTTATACAAAGCCTAACCACACAGCTTGGACTTGTAGTGCTCTTCCTGTCTCAGCCTCCCCAGCACTAGGATTACAGGTCTGCCCCACCATGCCCAGTTTCCGTGACCAGCACATGGTTCCTGGGGTTCTGGGACTGGCACAGCATGTACTAGGGATTGAACCTAAGTCCTTGTATTTGCCATGCAGGTGCTTAGACCATGAAACTATTTTCCCAGCCCTAGTCATTCTTGTGAAATATTAGTCAGAGCAACCAGACAAGAGAAAGACATAAAATGGATATGACTAGAAAAGAAAAATTCAGATTATCTTTTCTTAAACAATAAATACAGAATCCTTCACATAAAAGATACAAAATTCCAACAGTAGACATATGGGAGTAATAATTCAACAATATAACAATGTGCAAATTCAACATGTAAGAATCACTATACCTCTTATACACCAATAATGAGCTCTTCTAAAAGAAATTACAAAATTGTGATATTCTCAATAGCATAAACAATGAATATTCAGGAATTATCTTAATCAAAAAATATAGATGTCAGGGCTGGTGAGATAGCTGAGCAGACTAAGCACCTCCTTAGGCAAGCACAGCGACTGGGGTTCGATACCTGGCACCATATGCTAAGCCGACCAATGAGACCAGGCACAATGATGCACGCCTGTAATCCTAGCGCTGGGGAGGCTGAAAACAGGAGGATCACTATGAGTCTGAGCTGCCGAGTGAGACCCAGTACCAAATACATGAAAAATAGATACATAAATAAATAACAATAAAATAAAAAGATAGAGATGTCTACAGTAAAAATTTCATCCCTGAAAACAGATACTAAAAAGGATCTTAGCAATAGGTAATGAGAGCCACCGCCTGCCCCTATGTAGGTAGAGCAATTATCATCAAAACGGCTTCCAGAGGCAACATCAAAATCTATCACAAGCTCAACTGAAGTATCTACAGCACTTGGCATAGAATTAGAGAAAACAAAATACATATGGAATCAGTAGAGACCCAGAGTAGCAAAAACAATCCTTGGCAAAAAAGATCAAAGTGGGGGCCTTGAGAGTATCTTAATTCAAATTATAATAAAATGCTATAGTGATAAAATTCCCACGTTGGAGCCTACTGATTATAGAATGAAACCTATACAAACAGAACTAATTACACTTTTCCTCCCTTAACTTGTGGTGTGTGTGTGTGTGTGTGTGTGTGTGTGTGTGTGTGTCAGAAGTGAGAAAAATAACTAAGACGATGCAAGAGCTTTCTCAGAAAGAGCCTTCTCCCATTTTTCCTTTCCCCCTTCTGCCATCACAGTTTCTCTTTTGTTTTAAAGACAGGAAAATGAAAAATAGAAATTCCATTTGATGCAGATGCTGCCCTTAATATCTTCCCGAAAGAGATAAAGACATCATATCATAATGATACATTTATATCAATGTTCAAAGCAGCAGAATTCATAATAGCTATATTTTGGAAGTAGCCTATATATCCATCAACAGAAAAATCAATAAAGCAAACGTGACTCTGATATGTAATGAAATCCAGTGAGGCTCTGGTCTACAAACACTTAAATGTGAAATATCCAAAATACAAAATAGATTTCACAGTATGAACTTTCTGAGCTCTGAGGCAATCTTGGAGATAACTCATGTCTGCGAGACGTTGGCACATTGGAATTGTCTGCTGTGTGTTTACTGAGCATAAACATAAAAAACAGGGTTGGCCAGATAGCTCAGCGGACTAAAGCACCTGTTTAGGCAGCGGCCAGGGTTTGATCCCCAGCCTGGGTGCCGGCCCTCCCCTCGGGGTGCGCTGAGACTGTGATTGAGATTGCGCATGGTGGCACGTACTTCCAATCCCAGCACTTGGGAGGCTGAAAACAGGAGGATCACTATGAGTCCTATCTGTGTAGTGAGACCCTGAAGACCCTGTACTAAATACATAAAAAAACTCAAAAAAAGCAAAAAGTAATTTAATTATAGTATTTGTGTGTATGTGTGTGTGATGTTGTTGTTCTTTACACTTTATGTTTCATATTTGTATCAAAAATATATAAGACTGACTCTGTTCTACTTAGCAAAGTCTTACTTAGGAAAGTTCCACACAGAAATTACATCTTTCCTAAGTCAAATGCTGGCTGCGTGACTTGACTACATGCAAAATATATTTCAAACTTTTGTAGGGCAATAGATACATCCTGAAAATTAGTGTCCAATGAAATCAATTAGACATGCAAGCTTATGCACTGTATTTTTTCTCTCAAATGTGAAATCCAATGTACAATTAAAGAGAAAATGAAAGATTGTTAAAGGGAATGAGGAGAGGTAGATCCTTTGCAAATAAGAAGGGAGTAATCAAGGATGAAGGGTGAAGACAGAAGGAGAGGGAGGCAAGATGAAATGGTTTAAAATATGCCACACACATACCAGCTAACCACAATGAATATAATTACTACGTGTCATGAAAGTGAATTTAAAAAATAAAACTGATTCTTGTGGAAGAAAGGAAATCGAGAGAAAAAAGGAAAGAGGGAAGAGGAAAGGAGTAAAAAGAATCAAGGCATTTCAAGTGTACATTTCTATTTCCTAAAATAAAGGTAATTATGCAATAAGAACATGTGCTAATAAGACATATTATTTAAAAGGGCAGTTCATTACAAAAACTAAATTTGCATTTAGTTTCTAACATGTGCATCCAATGTTATTCAGTCTCTGTGAGCATTAGGTTCTTTTCTGCATCAAGATTTTTATTTTTTATCAGTACACGTTTGTAGTACAAAACGATTCCTTTTCTCATGAAAACTTGAATATGTACAAAATACATCTTATTTCTTTTCTCATTTGTTTCCTTTCCCCTCTTCCCCCTCCATCTCTTGGTACTCGTGCCACTGGCAAAAGATCCACCTCCCTATTTCCTATTTTTCACTTATACTATTTTTATTTTTTCATGTTTTATTTTTCTCATGTAAGAAAAAACCTATGTTGTTTAAGCATCTGGCTTCCCTTTCAAACATAAATATAACACAAACATCATGTCATCAAAACAATTAATATTAATCTAAATTAAATATATAGGGGCCAGGGAGATGGCTCAGTGGAATAAGCACTTCCTTGACAAGGGCAAGGGTCTGAGTTCAATCCCCAGTTCTGACAAAATAAATAAATAAATAAATAAAATTAAAAGATAATGAAATCCTTCAGATAAGTCACCTAAGCTGTAAAATAAAAGGAATAGTGGGTGAATGTTCTTCTGATACATTATGGGTTAAACATTCAACACAGTTTTTAGTGTTTTTCTTAGTTCTACTGGCTGCTTATTCAAGATGTACTAAAGATGTACATTAATTTGATTTTGCCTGAAAAGATAGACCAGTAGAAAGGATATAATTTCAAGCCAGTTGAAAGGATAATTAAAGATTTACACTTCCATTGGCCACCAGCTAATTTATACTGAAGGCTCTGTTAGTGTGTGCATATGTGCTTTCTCAAAATGCCCCTGGAACTGGTCATAGCATCATACCTGCCTCCTCAGAAATTAATTGATCAAACAGTTAGAAATGTATTTACTTTGTATCTACATGTGTATCATCATTTCAAATTTTGGGTTTTAATTTACAGATAAAAATATGTTGAGGCCAGGCTTACTAATCTCTATTCTCTATCTCTATCTCTTATTATTCTCTATTCTCTATCTCCCATATCTCTAATCTCTATTCTCCCATTTGATAACTGGTTGAGCTTGAGTAAGTTACCTAGATTCTTATATTTCACTCTTGCTTACAAGGTATGACCAAAAAAAAAAAAAAATACATCATTTTGCTCCTGTGTATTTCAGAGTGTTAATTATTAAAGTGTTCCTTTAAACTTGCTTGGTCAATGAGCTTTTGATAAATGTTTCTATTCCTTTGATTCTTTCCCTGTCATCATATCATGAAGTCTATCTAAGACAATTTAAAAGGTGTTCACTTAACTATGTGTTCTTTTGCTAGAACACCTCTGTAAGGATTTTTGTAATAATTCACTGATATTTATAATTATTTTCCTTTGTTTCAACATGACTGCTTATTATGTAGCTTCTATTGATTTAGTAGGATGAAAGTTTTCAGGATACTTTTCTGTATTGTGATGTTTACATCACCGTATCTATTTTTTGTATAGTGTGATGTCTGTCCAGTAAATAACTTTTTATACTAGGAATTGAACTCAGGGACTTATATTGCCAGGCAAGTGCTTTACTACATCTCCTGGGTCGGTTAGTTTATTTTGAGAAAAATAATGCTAATTTCTGCATTTCAGTTTCAAACTTATGGTCCTACTGCTTCAGGATTCCAAGTGACTTGGAATACAAAAATGTGCTACTGTACCCCAACTCAAAAAAATGTGTTTGACCTCTTAAGAGGTTAAAATCAAACTTAAATGTCAAATCGCAGTCAATCAGGTGTATATCACACGTGATGTTAAATATTTTCACAAAAAGCTTTCACATTTCCTTTAAACCTGTCATATAATATTAACTGAGGCTACCAGGTTATTTGAGATTTTTTTCATTTTTATAACAGAAAAAATAAAATTAATAAATTAGAAAGATAAGCAAGGGCTGGCCAAATAGCTCAGTGGATTAAAGCACCTACAAGCAGGCACAGGGGCCAGGAGTTTTGATCACTGGACCTGCCCTGCCAGCCCCTCCTACGGGGTGCACTGAGACTACAATTGAGACTTGGCGTGATGGTGCACACCTGTAATCCCAGCTCTTGGGAGGCTGTAAACAGGAGGATCACTATGAGTCCAATCTAGTAGTAAGACCCTGAACACCCTGTCGACCCTTCCCTCAAATACCTAAATAAATAAATAAATAAATAAATAAATAAATAGATTGCTAGTCAATCTTACATAAAACTTGGCATGTTTTCCACAGTAAATTTCTCACAATCTTAACAGTGTGGGCTAGTATACTAATAGTAGCAGTAGAAATAGTAAAATATACATTACTAATAATTATATGTACTTACAAGTGTGTAGCATTTCACCATGTTCCCCCTGCATTCTCATAAAGTCACTTTGATCATTCAAAGGTTTACATTGTCTTGATTTTACAGATGTAGCAATACGGGACACAGATTTAATAGGGCAACCAGGAAAAGCACCAGGACCACAAACCTACCAGAAATCTAATTTAACGGCAATCTATTTGCTCATCTGTTATTTCATGTTTCTCCCTCTTCCACAGACAAAATTCACCTCTCATAAAGATGCTACTGCGGGTTAACTTCCAAGTTGAGAGATCATTTCTGCACAGCTACAGCAATAACATGTCCTAAAATTTAAAAATCTGATGTATTAAAAATCACCTCGTCACAAATTGTTTTACTTAGCATAAGCTGACGTAGTATTTTTATATTTGCTTTCAATAAACTGACATTTCTCCTAAAAGTAAGCACAATTTGAAACTAAGAGTTTCATTTAGTTTGGGTAATTTTTTATATCTTATGCTGGTTAAGTAAGCCTACCTATATAAATCTTTATTTTTCACTACTTTGCTTTATTCATTTGTTTTTAATTTTTTATTCATTTTAATGAGAACAAAGATAAAATGGCAGTGAAGGAGTCTCAAAACAGGCTAGTAGGACAGTTACAATAATTAATACATCTCAATGAGCCAGGGAGATAGCTCAATAGAATAAGTGCTTGCCTGGTAAGTCTATACAAGTCTTATTACTAGTTGATCTAGTACCATGATTTTCCTAATATGCCCTAATACCAAAGGGATCGGCTCAAATGCCAAGTATTTAAAGATCAATATGTAGAATTGTATGATGGCATTACAGGTGAAGCCTGAGGGTATGCTAGAACGATGTCAGCTCTGGCACAGGACCTGTAGGGTGCAAACAACTCTGGATAACAGCTTTCCCAGCCACGAGCTCTGTAAATCTTTGTTATCTATCACAACATCAATGTTATGTCTAACAAAAGCATGGCTTTACTCAGCACTGGTGAGCCTCTCTGCCAGAGGGATAAACAGGCTACACAAAAATAAATAAATAAATAAATAAATAAATAAATAAATGAACAGAAATTATAGGAAAAATAAGGTTGGCTTCATTTTACAAAGAGAAATACATTACACTAAGTAAATAATGGTAATAACCAATAGTCATAAAAATGAATGTCAAAACATTCCAAATCTGAGGATTACTGGTGCTAAATAACGGATTTGTTTTCTCTGACAGGTCTTTCACAAATGAAAACAAAAACAGAATTTATGCTCACAGACAAGATTATATTGCTTTATATTTACCTACAGTAATATAAAAAGCTACCCTGAAATAAGGCTCTGTTTTTAGAAATTAAACTTTTCTCTGAAAATTTCTCACAGTAGGCCTTTTCCACATAGTTGCTATGGACACTGATATTTTGCAATTACTTAACCTAATACAAGTTATTATGAACAAAATTTTACTGGTATATTTTTAAATAGGCCATCTATCAATTCATTGTCATATTGATCTTAAGGGATGATAGGAGTTATTAAGCAAAAAAGCATAAATTAATCTTGTGCATAAAACAAGAATTTTAGACACTCCACCAGTAAGAAATCCATTTCTCTTTAATTAAAGGTGACTCCTTCATTAATTGCTTCATAAAGCAATCTAGAGACATTTTAAAAGGGAATGATTTGTTTACAGCTCAAGGAAGTCTGTGCAAGAGGAAAAGAAATAGCATGACAAATAAGGACAAAACTCTATAATGTTGTTTACCCCAACATGGCAACTGAACCCGAAACTCTTCTGCAAAATCTCCATATACAAAAAGGCTGTTTACACTGTGTCATTTTAAGAAACCTATTTCTTTCTTTTTTTTTTTTTTATTTTAAGGAAGAGTCTACAGGGTGTTCAGAGTCTCACTACTAGATCAGACTCATAGTGATCTGCCTGTTTACAGCCTCCCAAGAGCTGGGATTACAGGGGCGCGCCAACATGCCCAGTCTCAATTGCCATTTTATCATGCCCCAGGGGCAGGGCCAGTATGGCAGGCCCAGGGATCGAACCCTTGGCCACTGCGCCTCATTGCAGGCGCTTTAATCCACTGAGTTATTTGGCCGGTCCTAAGAAATCTATTTCTAAGTCTATGTGCAGTAAAACTGAAAGTGAGAACATCAGTTGCCCTGGCATTGCGCACTGTCCTCAATCACAAATGTGATCAGGATCCACCATCTTTCACTGCCTTTTCACTTAGTTCTGAAAATGTAAAAAGTTATTAATTAAGTAAAGTCATGTAGTCAAGAGCATTTTAACTAGAAGCATCATAGCATCTGGCAAAGTACATTTTGGTAGTTGCTATAGTTAGTAAAGTAAGTTGAATTATACTCATGACTTAATACACAGGCGAGTAAGAAATTTTTATGTACATCTCTGAATAGAGTGCTATACTAAATGTTTGCTGAAGAAAATTAGCATTTATCTGTACTTGAGCCTTATATGACGTCACTATTAGCTACTGAGAAATGAAACCAAACCATTTAGAATTTACTCTGATAAATAATGGGAGGGTGTGTAATCATGTTCCTACTTCAAGTAATGTTAGATCAAGTTTATTTTTCCATACTTACTGCAAAAATTGCTGACAACAAGCAAAGATAATTGAACTACATTTTATTTATTTATTTATTTATTTATTTATTTATTTTGTATTTAGGACAGGGTGTATGGGTGTATAAGGTCTCACTGCGTAGGTCAGACTCATAGTGATCTGCCTGTTTACAGCCTCCCAAATGCTGGGGATACAGGCATGCGCCACCACACACCCAGTCTCAATCTCCTTCTCAGTGAACCCTGGGGGCATGGCCAGCAGGGCAGGCCCAGGGATAGAACCCCCGGCCCTGTGCCTTCTTGCAAGTGCTTTAATCCACTGAGCTATTTGGCCAGCCCTATACTTAAAAAAAAAATGATTGCCACTGAACAACAGGACAGTAGACCAGTTAAAAGGTCTGATCTGACAAATCTAACAGCTTATTAATAACTAATCAAGATCGGCTGTAAGACCCTCACTTTATTGTTACCACTAAACCAAGCCTGCTATGTCAGAAACCTTTCATAGCTCCTTCTCTTAGGGGCCTATCTTAAAATCACCTAGTGTGTACATTAAACTTCATAAATATACTCTCCTGTTGTACTTCTCTAAAATGTCACAAAAATGTCATCCTTTACTTTATATTTGGTACACATAGCTTCATTTGAACAAGAGTTTTCTGAAGAATTTTGTGGTGAACAGTTGACTATTGATTTATCAAATAACAAACACTACTTTTTAAAAAAAATTTTAGGTCAGGGTCTACAGAGTCTACAGGGTCTCACTGCATAGATCAGACCTGTAGTGATCCTCCTGTTTACAGCCTCCCAAGTGCTGGGATTACAGGCACCTGCCACCATGCTCAGTCTCAAACACCATCTCAGTGTGCCCCAGGGGTAAGGCTGGCATGGGAGGTCTGAGGCTACTCTTTCACAGAAATAGAAAATCTTTTATCTGGTTGCTGGGCTCAGTAATTGGAAAAATGTCACTGCTTAGAAATTTTCTGATACAATAAATCTTCTGTTGTTTCATCCAATTATTATCTAACACACACAAAGTAACATGATGAGTATCAATAATACAATAAAGCTGATTCTGTTTTTTATGGAACAAATATACGGTTTTATTTAATTCTGCAATCAGCTCTTTATTAGCTATTTAAATTTTCCTTGTCTGCAATAGTAGAATGGTTATTATTTTATAAGATTGTTGTAGCCTGGTAGAGGCTGAATTGTGTGAGAAATTTAAAACAATGTCAGATATATGGTAGACAGCCAATAATATACAGTGCTTTACTTAAACAGATAAGGAACACAGTTTAATTTAAATAGTGAAGCAATTACAAATTATGTTCATGCCTATCGAAGAAACAAGTAAACCACAGTACAGAGAGCATATTAAAAGGCCACTTTAAGAATATAATAACTTAGTTACCATTGAAGAAATAAGTACAGGCGAACCATAAAAAGAACAAACACTTCCAGATGGACAAAATACTAAGCATTTGCAAATGCCTAAAATGACAACTAGGGAAATGCTTGCAGGATTTAAAACACATGCAATATAGTTAGAGCAGAGTGCATAATGTGACACACTAATTGTTTTTCCATGAAGAAACATCAACCAGACAGAAAGAAAGTTTATTGAATAATGAAAAATTAAATAGGTAGCATTGGCAGAGGTTTTTCTTAGGCCAGTCACTATGTAGTACCTACCCTGATCAAATGAATACTGTTTCATCCAGTATGATAATCCCGTATTTCCTCTAGATAATTGTACTACTAATTTCTTTGAGCTTATTGAAAAGAATAGTTAGGACTTAAGACTTAAGTTTTTGATCAGTTTTGCATGCCTGTATCTGGTAATCTGAGCAACTACTCTGAAGATAACAATATGTAATATAACAACCATTGCTGAATTTCTATTGTCTTATTTTGAAATTATGTTGTATTTAAATGTTATTTTAAATATTTTATTCTCTTTAAAATAAAATATAAAGATATGAATAAAATTGGAATCACTCTACCACAATATTTCATCCAGTTTGGCCAACTTGAAACAGCTGTAAGAAATCCTGGAGCAGTCGCTACTCATATATTTTGTGAATATTTGACTGCATTAATTTTCCTTTGTATGAACCCAATTGCAGATGAGTATGATGTACATTTGTCACTTTCATACTTTTTACCGAGCAACTTGTCTCACATGCACTTTCTGAGTTACATTGCAAACAGGCAGTGTTATTGAGACTGAATCATTTTTTAAATATTATCAATTAAAAACATGTAACTTGGAGGAATAAATGTTGCATAAACATTTTAAGTTGTATTTCTAGAGAAAAATATTTAAAATCACCTTTCAAAATGTGGATGTATAAAAATCCCCAAATGTTCAATGCTTTCCTACTTGCTTTGTAAAATTGTTTATGAGAGTGTCCATACTTAGACTTTATTAAAGTATTTGTAGTTGGTATGATAAAATTCTCTGGACTATGAATTGGAACGTGAGTCAATAAGATGACCATTCATTTTAGAATATTATTGTTCCACTCAATTTTATGAACCTTGAGCCATCTAAATCCCCATCATCTATGTTAGGAAACTTTAATAAAAATTGTGATTGCATTCTTATTCGTATTAAAATATAAAGCAGTGGAAAATATATCTTGTAATATCTTACTTATCATTCCTAATATATATTATATAAACATCACTCATTAATTGCATTTGATATCAAAGCACACATTATTTGTTAAAATGTTTAATACATATCCAGTAAGGAACCTTCAGTAATACATAGCATACCCAAGCTAAAAATATGATACACACTTTTTTTTACTTTCCATAACTCCAACATGATGTGGTCTACATACAGTTTCATAGTTAAGGTACATTTCTGTATGTACTCAGCAAAAGTAATTTTATTAAAGCTGTAGCATCGGTATGAAATACTAGAAAAAAGTAAAGCATTACTGTGAATTATGTTTAAAACACATATAAGCACAGGTGCATATTTCTTGTTTGAATATAAATATGAGATCTTCATTACAGAAATCCTCTCAGAGAGTGAATGATTCTAATTTAATACATTTTGAAGTATGTCCCTGATTCCATTTATTATATGCCCTTTTCTCTCATAATGAACTTTTTCTCAGCAGTAGTGATATTTTACATGAGATTTGTAGGTCTATTGCCATGTAGTCTCTTGCCATGGAAATTATTCTAACTGCAATGAAATAAAAAACTGACTCCTTGGTGTTCTCTCTCTCTCTCTCTCTCTCTCTCTCTCTCTGTCTCTCTCTCTGTCTCTCTCTCTCTCTCGTCTCTCTCTTTCTCCCTCTCTCTCTCTCTTTTCCCTCACATACATACACAAACTATATATATGGAAATTTTCAGCACAATACTATGATATTGAGTTGACTCTAGCAGTAGACTCTAAGAACTCCAGAATTCAGACAGTGCTGAAAAATAATGTAAAACAATGGAAACCTATGACCCTTCTCAATAGAGGAGTTGAGAAGGGGCTCACTCAAGGTGACATGATGTTGTCTCTACTGTTCTTTCTAGGCATCTTCTCTGGTCTACTAAACTTGCATTTTGCATTTAAGAATATAACCATAAGAACTGGCCAGGTAGCTCATCAGACTACAGCATCTGCTTAGGCAGACACAGAGACCAGAGTTCCATCCCATCCTGCTGCGCCAACCCCGCCCCGGGGGTGAGCTGAGACAGCAACTGAGGCTGGGTGCGGTGATGCACGCCTGTAATCCCATCCCTTGAGAGACTGAAAATAGGAGGATCACTATGAATTCGATCTGTGTAGTGAGATCCTGTAGACCCTGTGCTAAACACATTTTTTTTAAAAAAAGGATACAACCATAAGTGTAAGAATGACACAGGTTGTATAAAGTATTTTATACTTTAGGTGCACAAGTGGTGTATGCTGCATTAAATATAGTCTTTGACAAATATACAGAAGTCTGTTGAGTATGTAGGCAGCCCTCATACGGCACAGCAACACTTCTGGCTTGAGCATTCGTGGATTCTGTTCACTGAGAATTCTTAGGTTATCATTAGAGGAATCTGGCTCCATAGCTGGAGCAGAGGTTTGGAATTAAGAGAAATAAAGAAGCAAGTCTTTTCCCTTGTCTGTGTTCTTATAATATGGCTACTTGTGTTTACTTGCAACATGGTTATTTTACTGGCTACTTTCCAGATGTGACTCTAAATTATCTTATGCACCACTTCTTTTTCTTATTTGTTTTATTTTTAACTTTTTGTTGTCACACAATGCTAGTTATAGCTTATGCAGACCAAGCAACTCTGTCTTGAGATCCACGCAGGGAACCTACTGGATCAAAGGTCTTTGAACATTAGGGAGATAGCTGGTCCTCAAGATGAAGGGAATCAAGAATTGGAGGGAAGGAAAATCAAGGAAAGGATAACGGATGGAAAAAAGCGAATTGGAATGTGTTTTGTACATGTCCTCTCTTAATTACTTTTCTCACTGCTGACTGAAAAAACTCAACACCCAAAGTTAAAGGAGGAAAGGTTTATTTGGCTCGCAGGTGTTAAAGCGATCCAAGGTTCATACTCAGCTGGCCCCAACACTGGCAAGGCAAAGGGACATTATAGAGAAGCAACAGTTAGTGCAGGCAGCAACATAGCAAGCAGCAAGTGACAAGAGATAAGGAGAATTTCGTGTCTCCCTTAGATCGTATCTGACTACTCGCCCCTAGAGCAGACAGCACTCACCCCCAGTGTCAGGAGGCCTTAATTCTAGCATCACACCATAGATCAATCCTGGCATCACATCTTTGATACCAGCGGCACACACTAGCCATCTCCAAAAACCTCCACCTATGACTGCATAAAGGATTTTGGGGCACAACTGGATATAAATCGTAACATACCACCTTCCCACAAGGAACCTAAACATGTGCTACACACATGTACTGGCAAAATAAAATAATAAAATATGGAACAACAATGTTGTTTGCATGCCTATTGCTAATCTGACAGAACAACATATCTCTATGATTTGATAAAACATTTGCAGAGTTCTCATGCCTGTTTGTCTCCTATCATAATTTGTCAAAGAGAGAAAATTCTTCAAGACTCAAAGATCAGATGAAATGGAAGAGCTTCCATTGTTTTCCGGAGGCAGTTTTAGCCATGCTCACAGGAGAAAGAAGGTGCCAGCAGATTCCAAGGAGGCTTTATTACAGATATCATGTTGAAGTCACTGGGGACATCCTAAAGGCCCCTGAGAATTGTCATGGATTCCAGATAACATTTTAAACAAATATTTAATTTGATGATTCAATCTGAGACTGTTAAATTAACTTTATCCTTTCAGGAGCAGTTTCTGTGACCATAATTTCCACTACCTAACACAATAGCCTAATAATCAGGTAAACATCTTCAGGTCTCCCTGGTGAAATTACTGTCTTTCTACAGGTTGAAAGCTTAAAATCGACCACATGTACCAACATGCACACAGCTAGCCACAATGGATCAAAGACTTAAATATTAAAACTAAGCCCTAAATCTTCTGGAAGACAAAGTGGGTAGAAAGCTCCAGGTTATAGAAGTAGGTGAAGAGATTATGAA
>NW_004524594.1:10281555-10282401 GCF_000260255.1 Octodon degus
ACCGCGGTTCGATCCCCCAGCACCACATGCCAGCCAGCCGCGCCCCCTGGTGGGCTGAGCTGGCCACACACACACACACACACACACACACATACACACAATAAATAAATGTTAAAAAATATTAAAAAAAAAAAAGCTAGGATTGGAAGTCTGATTCAAGCCAGCTATTCTTCTCTTAGGTATTTATCCAAAAGAACTGAAGACATCATGCCACAGCAATATATGTCATCCATGTTTAGAGCAGCACAATTTGTCATTTAAATCTTGGAAACAACCCATATGCCCACCAATTAAGTAATCAATTGAAAAGATATAGTATTTTTACACAATGGAGTATTATTCAGCTATACAGAAGATAAATTTGATGCTGTTGTAAATAAATGGATGCAGCTAGAGACTATATTGATAAATGAAATAAATCAGACCCACACAGGCAGACATTACATTATATCGCTAATGTGAGAACATGAAAGAATTATTAACATCTAAAAGATACAACAGATACTTTAAAAGGGAAAAAATTGTTCAATGGAAAAGAAAACTGGGGTAAGGAAAAGTACAAATGAAAGAAGAGTAAAAGATACATTTGGGTGGGCCAGATAACTCACTGGATCAAAGCGCCTGCTTAGGCAGATGCAGATACCAGTATTCAATATCCACCCTACCTTCACCTCCATTCCCAAATCTCAATCCCCCACCCCTCCCTGCCCCCAGGGCACCCTGAGACTGTGACTGAGACTGGGTGTGGTGGTGCATACCTGTATTCCCACCACTTGGGTGGCTGAATAACAGGAGAACCGCTAAAATTCCAATCTCTGTAGTGAGACCCTGTAGACACTGTACTAA
>NW_004524594.1:10282797-10284386 GCF_000260255.1 Octodon degus
TAAAAGAATAAAAAAATAATTTCCTTAAAGGAATCATAATCTATTAAGGAGGGCATTTTGCAGCTGATTAAATCATGGGAGTGATGTAGCTGACTTTCGGTTAGGAGGTAGAAGCTGGTTATAAGTGTTGGTCACTAGGGAAAAGGCCTGACAGAATTTGGTACTGGGACAGGGGTCTTGCTCTGACTTTACATGACCATCTAGCTCAGGAGATTGAAGAATGACTTGTGAAAAGGGTTTGTAAAAGTTCAGAGATGCTGGCCGAAAAAGTGGCACTGGAACACACTAGTCAGTAATGCATGGAAGATTCTGGTCAGAGTTCAGAAGACCAGCAAGTCTATAAAGACAAGGCTCACAAAGTTTCTCCTGGGGTGGACTGCAGAGGCTGCAGGGCCCCAGAGGTTGTGTGATGCCTTAGCAAAAAGTTTGTCTGTGTTTTACTCTTGTGCAGAGACTTTACCTGAGACTGAGATAAAGGACCAAGGGCTCATTAATCTGGCAGAAGAAATTTCAAGCCAGTTGAATACAGAGGCAGTGACATGGGTACTTTGACTGATTTTAGTTTGGCAGCTGGATAACCACAGTTTATAAGAGGGGGCAAAATAAATTTACCTTCCTTTTGGTTGTAAATGTCAGTTATTATGTCGTAGGAACAGAGTGTGACTAAGACAAGTGGTGGATTCATTGGTTTAGTAAAGCATCTTGAATTGAAGCCAAGCCTGCGGCCCTAAATTTTGTATTCACAGTATCTGAAAATGAATATCAATACATGGAGATTAGTCAGTTGACTATAATAAGTGTTCCATAATCCTTGATTTTCTCTGAAAATTCAGGACACAATTTGATAGAGTATGAAATATGAGAGGTCTTGAAATAAAAAAGAATCTATAATGATAATTATAGATCAATATAGTTAATATAATTAACATATTAATTATGTAGATCAATGTATTAATTCAATGTAATTATCAATTATTGGTTGTGATATTAATTATTGATTATAATACAGTATAATTTTAATTATATATTAATCATATGTTAAAATAAGACAATTATATAATATGTTCATATGATTAGTATATAAATATTAATTATATAAAAATTAATATATAGGGCCAGCCAAATAGCTCAGTGGATTAAAGCGTCTGACACAGGAGCCAGAGGTTCAAACCAGGGGCCTGCCCTGCCAACCTCACCCCTGGGAAGCACTGAGAGGGCAATTGAGACTGAGTGTGGTGGCACGCGCCTGTAATCCCAGCAGCTGGAAGGCCGTAAACAGGAGGATCACTACAGGTCTGATCTGTGCAGTCAGACCCTGAACACTCTGTGCACCCTATCCTAAATACAAAAGAAAAAATTAATATATAAGTGTGATTCCATATTTCAATGGAACAAAAAGAAAAATTTGGAATGCTTTTACAAAAGCAAATAAGTGGGTATGAAGAGAGATATATTTACCCTGAGCATCATAAATATGTAATTTGTGTATATCATTTGAAAATTATATTTAATGGTCAGGGATAGAGCACAGTGACATAAGCTCTTGCCGGGCAAGTGCAGGGGCACAAGTTTGATCCATGGTACCAAAA
>NW_004524594.1:10284656-10285833 GCF_000260255.1 Octodon degus
ATATTTTTTGTATATTTATAGTTTTGATGTTTGCTCTTAAGTAAACTGATGGACAAGTTACCAATGAGGAAAACTGAAGTATAGAAAATCATGAACACATTCTTTAAAAGGAAGGAGTATTAGTGGTTATTAACACAGTCTCTGATTCTAGTAATGATGCTTTCCTCATTCTCATTCTTTTCAATTGTCTCTTGGCCTTCAACAATCCCAGGACACCTGTGCAGGTAAATATTAACTAAAGTGCTTAAAACAAACAGCGGGAGTAATTAATAAATCATCAGAAGAGAAGAACAATATAAAAACAGCAACAACATCTTGGTATTTTTGAAAGGTTATGCAGTACTTTATCAGGAAAAAAAAACATCTACCGAAGTGACTAATTATGACATAGCTTGGTTTTCATAAAATTCAAAATGCATTACCTTCATTAATTGTCTGTCTATGAATTTCATGTTAATTTAACTCCTATATTTGACACAAAAACTAATGTTTGCTTAGTGCTAAGAATGGGCAGATAATACATTGCTTCTGTTTTGTCTAAAAGCACCTTCTCATCATGTTGAAATTTTAGACTTATTTCATTGGCTCATTTACTCAAAGAAAGTATAGTCTACATCTTTTTAGTTCATGATCACCTCATAATAAATAAAGATATTTACAGAAGTGTGAATTTGTATTTCATATTCACTTCAGCTCTTCAGGATGTCTATTAGAAATATTGTGTATTTCCACTTTCCTGCTATGGCCATAAGTGGGTGCTCGTTTTATATCACCTCTATGATTATAGTAGCCTGCTGGTGGTTCTTCCTAAAAATCATTGCTCACTCTCTCGCTAAGAATAAGTATTCTTAGGGGCTTAGGAGATAGCTCAGTAGACTAACCTTTTGCCTGGCAAGCACAAGAGCCTGAGTTCAATCCCCGGTTCTGCAAAAAAAAAAAAAAAAGAATGAGTGTTCTGTGAAAGCCTGATCCAGTATTATGGAAAACCTACTACACTACTATTATGGACTACAGGAATATATTGGAATATTTTACTAAATTCATGCACCTATAATAATTAAATGACAATGGAATGCCCTTCTCTGACAAAACTAAACAAAAAAAGGGGATACAATTGAACGATTTTGTATCTGTTTATTCAAAATAAGATAGATAGTCAGCTACATTCTCTTAATTC
>NW_004524594.1:10287829-10290566 GCF_000260255.1 Octodon degus
GAAGATGGAAGCAGGAGTTTCACAAACTCAAAGAGCACTGAAACAAATTGTGAGACACTCCTAAAAAGAAAAAATACAAAAGACAGCACACTCTGTGAAAATTGCAAAAGTGACTAGTGCAACATCCCTTATTCCGTGTGCCACACTGAAAAAATACATACGTATGCATACTTCTTTGATTAGGTAACATGCCATACTATTTTTCTTTCTTTAGCTTAATTTTTTTTAAATCATTTTTATTTTTTCTGTATTTTAGGGAAGGGTCTACAGGGTGTACAGGGTCTCACTACTAGATCATACTCTTAGTGATTCACCTGTTTACGCCCTCCCAAGAGCTGGGATTACAGGAGCATGCCACCATGCCCAGTCTCAATTGCCTGGGGATGGGGCCAGCACAGCAGACCCAGGGATCGAACCCTGCGCCCCTGCGCCTGCTTGCAGGTGCTTTAATCTTCTGAGCTATTTGACAGGCCCTCCTTAATATTAACCCTAGGATGTGGAATCATGCCTAAAATTCAATATATGCTAAATTAAGGTAGATTTCAAAAAGTAAAACTTGAAGTTTGTCTCAGTACCCAGCTATGTGTTCTTTGCTCCCTAAATTTAGGCTGCTTTTTATCTGACAAAGACAATGAATCTTTCCTAGGTGGAGTGGGTTTGTACATTTCTTGTGTCTCATAAAATATTCAACATTTAATATCCCAAAGAACCTAGCCGTCACATTTTTGATTACCTGTGGCAGCAATTCTCTGTCTTCAAAGATGGCTGCACAAATACTTATTCTGTTGTGGAAGTTTCTGTTATAAGGGATATCAGGACGTTCTTCACCAGAGATGGAGAGTGCCCGTTACATATGTTTGGGCCCCCTCAATCTGGTTGGACCACCCTTACTGCCACAACTACTATAGTGAAAGTGCGGCTGTGTGGCTTAGGGATTGCAGTCCTGTGCCACCACATCCGGTCTTGGTGAACGACTCGGTAAGCCCAGGCGCAGGGCCGGCACGGCATGTGGTACCTGGGATTGAATCCTGGTCCCTGTGCTTGCCTCAGCAGGCGCTTAGTGTGCCAAGCTATCTCGCCAGCCCTGGCTTTGGGATTTTTGAGTCTGCACAATGCTGCTGTTGTCTCTCATTCTAGTGCAGTGGCTGCCCTTCGAGCCCACCGTCAGCTGGTAGGTAACCCCATGTCACATGGAAGGAGCACAGGTAGATACCACAGCTGATAGCAAATGAGAAAGTTTGTGACACCTGAGAATCAAACATCAGACATGATAGGACTTCAGGTGACAGCAGCCTCTGACCTTCAAAACTTCTATCAGATGCACAAGTGTCCTGCAACACAAATAACTGATGCTCTATCTGGATTCCTAACCATAATGATTCTAAGAGGTAAAATGAATAGTTACTGGTGATTTCAGTCGCTAAGGTAGATAACTGATTAAACAACTGGAACAAATCACAATATCACCAGGAGTATACTTTACATCATGACCAGCACACACACAGACACACAGACACACAGACACACAGACACACAGACACACACACACACACACACACACACACACACACACACACACACATCCTACTTACTATCACTCTTTGTAACATAATTTAATAATGGTCTATTATTTGTACAGCTACTGCATTTGAAAGTACTAATATTATTTTGCACATTATTTGACTTTTCTGTCTTTTATTTATTTATTTGGTTCAGGGTCTTGTTACATAGATGAAACTCATAGTGATCCTCATGTCTCAGCTTCCCCAGACTGGGATTACAGGTGTGCACCACTATGACCGTTTTCTGTTGCTGGTACAGGGGATCCCGGGGGTTCCAGGGTCAGTGCAGTATGTGGTTCCAGGGATCAAACCCAGGCCCTTGCATTCTCCAGGCAGGAGTTTAGACTGCCAAGTTATCCCCCAACTCCTATTTCACACATTTATTTTATTTACTATATCAATTTCATGACACAATCTTGACTTACTACTTAACTTGAGGAATATGTTTAATATTTTTAAATATAAGTTTAAAGGTAAATTGTAAACTGAACAATTTCATAAAGCTAGACATATAAAGGTTATTGCTATACTACCATTCTGAAGAAATAAAATGTGTATACTGGAAACAAGATCAAAATATTCTTTTAGAAATCTAAAGGAAAACTGCAAAATTTATGAACAGTTGGAGTAATTTGAAACAAGTTTGGAGGATGGCGAGATACTTCAGCAGACTAAGCACCTGCTTAGGCAAGCGCAGTGACCAGAATTTGATCCCTGGCACCACATGTCCCACTAGCTCTGCCCCCAAGTGTGCAGAGCGGTCCCTTGTGTCTGGGCTTGGTGGCACAGGCCTGTAATCCCAGTGCTGGGTAGGTTGAAAGCAGGAGGATCACTAAGAATTCAAGCTGTCAAGTGAGACCCTGTACAAAATACATAAAAAAGTAAAACAAGCTTGGGTAGACTAGCTTTGAACTTTGCCTTATATACGATACATGTAGTTCAAGAAAAAATTACCTTGCCTAATTAGAATTTTGGTGGCACTTTCGGTATGAAATGATGGTTTCTAGGGAGGTTGATAAGATTAAGACTTTTGTCCTCTTACGATATACTTTTCTTACTGTCTAAAAAAATCACAACTGAAACCATCACTAGGTAAAATCAGATCACTAAGACTATTTCAAGCTTAGGACCAATAAGGCTGGTTGTACTCAGAAGAAAAAGAAAAGAACAGAATT
>NW_004524594.1:10291272-10292315 GCF_000260255.1 Octodon degus
GGAGGGAGGGAGGGAGGGAGGGAGGGAGGGAGGGAAGGAAGGAAGGAAGGAAAGAAGGAAGGAAGAACATTTCTCCTGTTTTCCAAACTGTTTCAAACTTTTGAAAAGTTGGGGAAAAAATGCACTTGAGCTGGCAAGTCATGCAAGGTCTTCTTGTCATGTCTTAGAAGAGCAATTTCAGCTTTCTCCCTCTCCTTACATTGGCAGTATTTCCAAAAGTGAAGGCTGGAGTCCGTCAACAGCAAATGTGCTCTCTGCTGTGTGTAGCAGGAATGGAAGAAATATTTGCATTGCAAATGAATGACTAATATTCTCACTTATGACCAGCGTTCTCGTTTTCTTTTACAGCATTTTATTTTAGGTCTTTTAAAGTATTAAGAATTTTAAAAAATCTAACGCCATATCATAAAAATGCTAATTATGTACTTTTCAAGATATTTTTAGACGTACTAATGAAGAAGCAGTGATTAGTTAAAAACACCAAGATTCCTTAAAAATTAGATTTATTTGGCAACATCTATGGTATTTGTTTAGGCTTTTAATTTTATCATTTGCAAAAACATTTTTTCAATGTTAATCAGTTTGGTTTGAAGCTAGTTTCACATTTCTGCCCATACACAAGCATACACATAACTGCTTTTCGCAGTTAAATGTCAGAGTAACTCGAACTGCCAGCATTTAGAAAAAAAATATGAAATAAGTGAGAACTAAAGGAGGCAAAATTGACCAAACTTGACATATAGGTTAAGCTAATGAACGGTAGGGGTGAGTATAGTGATGATGCTGAAATTCTGGGTCTATTTTAGGAAAGGAAGTGTTGAAAGGAACTGCCTGCCTGACATGGTCCCAGTGCATCACCAACAAAACGCAAAGCTAGGTAAAAAAAATAAAGAAATGTAGTTCATGAAGACAGAGACCTGATTGAAATTAGTAATAGAAACTGAGAATAAATTCAATCCCACGTATCAAATTTAGAGGTTGGTTGTTTATAGTTACTCTATGTCCCTGTTTCATAGGAAATATCTGTTGATTTTTTTTTCTTT
>NW_004524594.1:10292485-10322251 GCF_000260255.1 Octodon degus
TTTGTTTGTTTGCTGTTTCAATTTTACTCTGAATGGTAGATTCAGAGGAAATCGCTTTGACTTGTGGTTTTGACTCGCGTGTAAGTTAGCTTTGCACGTCACCTTGGATTTATTTAAGTTCAGAAAATAAAACTGATGTGTTCTTTCAGATCCAATGTGGAGACAAGATGGATTGGGCAGAGTAGAGAGAGACAAAATGAGGTCTGCATTATGCTAAGACCAAATCAGTCAGCCTGTAAGCAATATAACACCTCCCCTCAGCACTTCTCCAGCAAGAAACTCTCAATGTGCCCAATGCAGAAATAATGGCATTAACAACTTTCTTATTGTCAAATTCAAGAATAAAGCATTTTTCATTGATTTATCTGTTATGTCACCAAATAAAGCAAGCAATTATAGTTTTTTTCTTCATTTATGCCTGAGAAAACTGAGATTAAGTAACATAAAATAAAAATAGCTTCACAGGACCCAGGGTAAGATTTACTTACATTTCTACTTTGTAGCAAGGTCATGATTTTCTTATATACTCTTTTATAATAAAGAATTAATTAGTGTCATATGGAAATATACTAAAGAAATTCCAAGAGTATTTTCTGCTGTATTTTACAAATTCTTGAAACTGTTTTTCATTCAAAGGCTTTCAAGTTTTTCTCAAAGCAGAGCTCAGTGGAAGGTTTTTTATTTATTTATTTTTTTCTGATAGGTTATGTGAAACTCCATCAGTAACCCTAGGTCTGCTTCATGCATTCAAAAGTCTAATACTTGACTTTTCTATGCCTACTTGATCATTTTACAGTAAGACAGCAGTAATAATACTTTATTATTGCACAAAATATAATTTGTGTAAAATGTAGGATTAGCAGTCCTATAATCATAGAGAAAAAAGTATAAAAAACTTTTTGCATTTTTAATCACATTTATTTATTTATTCAGCACATGGTTTCCCTATGCAACTCAGACTCCTAGTGATCCTTCTGTCTCAGCCTCCTCAGTGCTGGGTTTTGTGGCCTGCACCACCACTCCTGGTTTCTGTTTCTGGCTCAGCGTGGGGCAGGCATGGGATGCAGTACCAGAGATCAAACCTGGATCCTTGCACTTGTCGGACAGGTGCCTAGACTGCTGAGGTATCTTTCCAGCCCCTTTTGCATTTTGAAATATTTTTATAGTGATATTTTATGGTTCCAAGGAGCTTTTCTTCTAGTTTAAAAAAAAAAAAACTCTAAGATACAGACTCTAGAAATATAGGTTTGGCACAAAATGCATTTTCTTTGCAAATGGCTGAGTTGTTTAATATGGAAAGCTGCAATTCCGAGAGGTATCTGAGAGGTAACTGTGGTTCATCTCCTCAGATGGAAATGGAGTTTTCCCATATGAAGGAAAACACTGCAGCCAGAAGGATTCTGAATTTGGCATGATGACAATGGAGAGGTATCAAAGAAATCACCTGGGATGAAATTCAATAGTTGCATAAGATGACAGCAATTAAAAAGGAAGTATTTGTATCTTGCATTGGGGGCAAACTGATGTTGGCTTTAGATTATTTCAAAAAGTCATGAATAATGACAGTTTGTAGCCAAAAGCAGATTATAGTCTTTACGTTACTGTTCTTGTAAGCCAAATATTTGAAAAAAAACTAAAATCTTTCCTTTTAATTACATTTTTCTCTGAGTTTATAAAATAGTTATAAGAAAAGGTTTTTTTTATTGCTAAGGGTGAAATTTTTGTTAGTTTGTTTTATATAAGAATCCAACATTGTAGGTTTAAAACTTTTAAAAACTTTCACTTGGCAGACTGATTTATTCATTTAGATTATTAACACAGTTTGATAAAGCAAATATAATATTTGATTATTTAGTAACATTTGTTTGTTAATGTAGCAATAATTAATTTATCTACTTTGTATTTCTCACCTATTTCTACATACTGAAATTTAAAATAATTATAATAAATAATTATTATAATTTTATAATATTTTTATTTCTTTTTAATTTTAGATATGAAAATATAATGATTTTGTAACAGTTTTAATAAGCTTTTGTCATTCCAACCTAGTAAAACTAAAAAATAATATGTTCATGGCATCTTACTTTGTTATATCTTCTTAAAAATTTTGGATACCCAAATGACTAATACATATGGTAAATATTTAATTTTTAAAAAGTGCGTCAGGAATAGTTCTTTTCATTATGTTACTCCTTCACTGGAAACATACATATCCCACCAAGCTTGCCACTTTCTGAAGCAGTTCTGAAGCCTTCTCTCATGAAGGCCTGTAGTTGATTTTTTTGCCCAGCTCTGACTCAAAGGGTTTACTTTCAATAGCCGTTTTGCAAGTGGGGCAAAGACAGGAGTCACTTGGTTCATGATCTGATTAATAAGGTGATGATGACACCCCGTAGTGTTACAATTTTTTATTTGACAGAAATTGCCATCAATCTTGATCAATGAGAAATAATAAAAAATAGAGTGAATACTTAAAAAAAAAGTGACACACATTGACATTAATCACTCTCAAAATATGGCCATAGATTTTTTTTTTTTTTTTTCAGAACCAGGATTGAACTCAGGAATTTGCACTTGCCAGGGAAGATCTTATTCTACTGAGCCATTTCCCCAGTCCCAAACTAGGCCCTTGATTAACACACACTTTTCTTGTTATTGTCAATATTCCTCTTACTGTAATAAATTTTTGCTTTTAATTTGAACACCTGCCTTATTCTTTGATTATGACTTTTACTTATAGAAGAGGAGTCATGTTAATGTCACTAAAATAAAATCCATTGAAAAATAAAGGTAATTGGAAGAAAGGGAAAGTCACAGATCCTGAGGCCAAAATCACTCTGACATAAAAGATCTAGAGATCTAGCCAGAACTTGATGAAGTGATGAATCAGCCCACAGGGCTTATTCATTTATGTGTGTGTGTGTGTGTGTGTGTGTGTGTGTGTGTGTGAGCAGATTGTGGGAGCTGGATTTGAGCAGGGTGGCCCGGGAAGTCTGTGCTCCCCTTGCCTTAAGACCAGTGGTACAAGTAGCCTTGAATGTGGAGGCACAAAGAGTGGGGAGGTAGCACTCCATCCCTCTCCCCTGAAGCACAGTATAAGGGGCCAGTGGTGTGGACCAGTGGAGGACAGAGGCTGCTGCAGGTTCCTGGAGGAGCCCACTGTATGCAGAGTGTGAGCAGCCTCAGGCTGTCTGTCAGAGGGCACCACAGCAACTGGGAGCAGGATGCGGAGGCAAACAGGGTGAGGAGACATGGAGGGACCATCCAGGAAGATGCTAGCTGAACACTCGGGCCACAACACCCACATCCTGAGGACAACATCAGCTTCAGATCCAACACTAACCCAGCCCAGATGTGAGCTTTGACTTGAACTCTACCACCGAACTGTGGATCCCAGAGGAAGTTGTGTTCTTTCCTGTCTCTTTATCTCGTTATTATTATTATTATTATTTGTTCCTTTTCAGTCTTTTTTTTTTTTTTTTGGAGGGAAGTTGTTTAAGTTTTGACCTTCCTTATTTATTTTTTTCTATTCTGTTGCTCTCTTTTCTCCATTGTCTTTCTAAATTCTTTTTTGATGCTTACCTATGAATGAACAATGTAGTCTTTCTGGTTTGCTTCAATATATTTTTTCTTTTCTTGCATCCTTTTCCTGTTGTCCTCTTCTCAATATTCCTGCAGTTCAAGTGATCACCCCCTAATTGCCAGCATTGCTTCAACTATATTTCCTTTCAATTATTGATGCTTTGTTACCTATCCCTCTTAAATTCAACCACCCCCCCCACCTAAAATCACTCTTCCAAGGTGATACTCTGTCTAAATTCCTAATTTGTCTTGGATTTTGTTACATTACTGGAAATCTTTCTCCTGTGACTGAAGATAGCAAATTAACACTTACCAACATTTGCCATTTTCTATGCTGTATTTTCTTAATTGTATTTAGCAATAAAGGATGCTATAAATTATGTAATCAGTTGTTCACTGTTTTATGACAAAGTGGTGATTTTCTAGGGTTATAATCAACACCAGAGCCCAATATGAAAGGAATGGGTACTATGCCAAATACACATCAACATCTCATTCTTAATAAATTGAGAAAGTATGATCTTGGGACAAATAAAAAGATCAAGAACAAGCTAAAATGAAAGTACATCTCAGAAAAATAGACATTTTCGAAGGAAATTATACTAAAACATAGAAAATGACAAGACAGAAGGAAAATGCAAAGCCAGACTGTCATACCACCTAGGACAAACACAGTGGACAATGAGATAAGCAAAATAGTCAGCCAGCCACCTGATTTTCTGAAAAGGTAGCAGCAGAAGTAAAGCAAAAACAAACAAACAAACAAAAAACATAAATGTGGGCACAGAAAAAAGTAGATCAGATACAGTCTCTCAGGAAATCAATAAAATAAAATAAGATGAAACAAGATAAAGTAAAATAAAACAGATCATAACCATAATGGAGGATTTGCTCAGCAAATGTAAAACAGATATTGATTAAAAGAGAGGAGCTTATGGAAATGATGGAAATCATGAACAATGAACAGAAGAATGTTATGGCATCCATGAGACAGTTCCAAACAGTTATACAAAAAGTTAAAATCCTCCTGAAAATTTGCAAGACCAAATAAATGAAAGAGAATTCCAAGTAGCAATTGAGAGGACTGGAGTGCTGTTAGTAATCAGGAAAAGAAAGCTATCTTAAAAATAACAAAAGACTATTAAAAATTAGTCTAATGGATAAAAGTTCATTGAAAAATGAATAGTATAGAATTTATGAGAATCAGTGAGAAAAGTAGGAATCTGTGCAAATGACACAAAAATCTGTACCCAGAAATGATGGCAGAAAGCTTCCCAAGTGTGGAGAAAGAATTTGACATACCGTTAATTGTGGCACATAGAACTCCAAATAGCCATGACCAAAATAACTCCACAGCAAGGCATATCATGCAGAAATTCAGCACAAGTACAGAATATTAAAAGCTATTAGAAAAAAGAAACAAATCATCTATAAAGGAAAGCCCATCAGAATCACTTCTCAATAAAAACTCTTAAGTTAAGGAGAGATTGAAGTGAAACACTTCAACTCCAGAAAGAAAATATCTTCAACCTGTCAGAATCAGTAGGAAAATAAGAGACTTCCATGACAAAGAACAAGTGAAAAATTTCATAATCACCAAACAAACTTTATTAAATGTTCTTAAGGATATCTTAGAAATAGATAGCAAAGACCACAATTCCAGAACATCAATAGAAAAAGCCACCAGAAAAGGCAAATAATTAAATAGAGAGAAAAGAACTGGAACCAATAGGAAAATAATATGGCAAGGATAAGCCAATAAATATGTTATAACCATTAATATAAATGGCTTCAGTTTATCAATCAAAAGAAACAGACTGGCAGAATGGATCAAGTAAGACCCAGCAATATGCTTCACAAAAGAAACACATTTAACTCAAAAAGAAATCATTAGGCTAAAAGCCAAAGAATAGAAAAACAATACTGCATGTTACGGGAACTCAGAATAGAGTGGAGGCAGCTCTTTTTTTGCAGACAGTGGGAAGCTCAATCCAAGACTGATTAAAAGAGACAAAGAAAATCACTACATACTTGTTAATGGAAGACTCCAAGAAAAAGAGATAACTGTTACAATTGCATATGCACAAAATAATAGTGCACAATTAGGAATAAAAAGGGAATAAAAGAAATAAGTATTTTAAAGGAAAAATTTAAATTACCATTATTTGCAAATGATATGTTACTCTACATAGAAGACCCTAAAAATCTCCATGAAAAGAATTCTATATTTAATAATCAAATTCAGTGCTATAGCTGCATCAATACTTAAAAATAAATGTTATTCATTTATTCAAATAACAAATTCACTGAGGAAGAAATTAGGAAAAATACTTTCACAATAGCATCAAAAAATGAAATACTGTGAAATCAATCAATGGAAGAAAAAGATCTTTACATTGAAGACTACAGTACTCTAAAAATGGAGATTGAAGAAAATATTGGAAAATAGGGCTGGAGACATAGTTCAGTAGAATAAATGCCTGCCTGGTAAGCACAGGTCCTGAGTTCAACTCGTGGTACCATAAAAAAAAGAAAAGAAAAGAAAGAAAATATTGGAAAATAAAAAGATAACCTTTCTTCTTCGTTAGGAAGAACCAACATGGTAAGAATGTCTGTATCTCTGAAATTGTTATATAGATTTAATGCAATCTCAATCAAGTTACTTAGTACATTCCTTACAGAACTAATGAAAACAATACTAACATTTACATGGTACCAAGAAAAGATGTAGAATGTCAGAAACAATGACGTGCAAAAAGACAAGGCAGGGGGCATGATAGCCCCTGACTTGAAATTATAACATAGAGTTATAATGGTAAAAACAGAATGGCAGTGGTGAAAAAAAAAAAAAAAAAAAAAAAAAACTGCCCAAAGAACAAAAAAAAAAACCCCCCGGGGGAAAAAAAAAGACTGAAAAACAAAAATGAATGAAAATAATGAATAAAGAGAGAGAGAAAAAAAATTTCTTCTGGCATCCATGATTACAAACTCATTCACCCTCTTTATCTTTGATGAGTAGGCTAAGCACTTTCACTGGATGAAAGACACATTTTTCTAAATAATGCTAAAGAATGAATAATGATTTGCTGAAAACTAAAAGGACACTCATACTGGGGACTAAGTGCAGACCCATATCTCTCAGCATGCACTAAACTAAGATCAAAATGGATCAGATATCTAAATACAAAAAGGGAACTCTAAATCTTATGGGACAAAAAAGAATAGGTAGAACCACTGAGGATATAGAAGTTGGAAAAGATTACCTGAGCAAGCCTCCAACTGCATTAAGAACTATTTCAAAGAATCAACAACTGCGCTTTCATCCTATTACAAAGAATCTGTACAGCAAAATAAATCATTAACAGAATAAAGAGACAACCACAGAATGGGAAAATTTTTGAAGTTGTTCCTTAGGCAAAAGTTTGTTATTCAAACTACATAAACAATCAAGCCTACCAGATTTAAAAGCCCAAACTAACAATGAGCACCCGCGATGAATACACACTTCTTGGTCAAAGAATTATAAATGTCAGATAAACATGTGAAAAAATATCCAACATCACTAGTGATTGGAGAGATGCAAATTAAGACAAGGCTAAAATCACATCTTACTCCAGAACGAATGGCTGTTATCAAGAAATCAAACAATAACGAAGCCTAGAGCGGCTTTTGGGAAAAAGGAACCCTTCCTCACTATTGATGGGCGTGCAGATTGCTGCAACCACTGTATAAATCAGTGTCAAGATTCTTCAGAAAACAAGTGATACTAGAGGGTAGCAACATATCTCAGTGGACTAAGTGTCTATTTAGGCAAGCACATGGACTGGGGTTCAATCCCCGGTACCACATCCTACACTAGATCCACCTCAGAGCATGCTGAGCCAGTGACCAAGTCCAGGTGTGGTGGTACACGCCTGTAATCCCAGTGCCGGGAAAGCTGAAAACAGGACCATCATTATAAGTCTGAGTTGTGTAGTGAGACCCTGTACCAAATACATTAAAAAATGTAAAAGATTAGGACTAGAGGTTCCATTGTACTTATTTATCCCTCTTAAGACTAGGTATAATTGGAAAAAAATTAAAAACGTTATATGACATTGCTATATGTAGACCAATATTCATAGCAGCAGGATTTGTAGTAGTTATATCTTTGAAAGAGCCTAAGTGCTCAACATCATATGTGTGGTTAAAGGAGATGTGGTATATCTATACAAAGGAGTATTACTCTACCATAAATAAGGGTAAAACTGGGACATTTAGGAGTATGTGGATGCAACTAGACATCATACTATCAAGTGATATAAATTGTACACCACATGTGAATATCACATTTTTTCTCTGTTATGATAAATTTAAAGTGAAATAAGGACTAAAACGTATAATAGATATTGTAAAATGGGAAAAATTGTTCAAGTGGGAAAGATTCAAGGGAGATAGAGGCACAAAAGAAGGGAAGGATAAGATTAAAAAATGATTAAAAAAACATAAACTACAGACAGAGATGGGGAGATGGCTCAGTGGAATAAGCACTTCCCTGGCAAGCGCAAGGGCCTGAATTCAATCCCTGGTTCCGAAAAAAAAATATATATATATATATATATATATATATATATATAGAGAGAGAGAGAGAGAGAGAGAGAGAGAGAGAGAGAGAGAGAGAGAGAGAGAGAGAGAGAGATTTTTAAATATTCATGGCAAGAGAAGTAAAAGAGAGGGGTAATTGGGAAAAAGCAATCAACATGCAATGTGTTCAGGTACAACTCCATATGGTGAATATTATCATCATGTGTGTGTTGTATTCTGAACCAGCAAACTTAATTAACAAATAAAACATTTGAACTTTATCAAGAGTAAGAATTGCTGTTTTTTGGTGTGGATAAAGTCATTTTTAAAAGTTTCTCTAATGGAACTAGTTTATCTATAAGAGTCTCATACATAATAATGGAATAAAGTTAATTATTTTGATTTAAATATACATAATAAAAAGTTCCCTAAAGTTTACTGAACAAAATGCATGAAACAGTTGCTATTGAATGATCCCTATATCATCAATGATATTTCTACATGTGTAGGAATAAACTTATGCTAGGAGTATAATTACAGTTTAATTAGAGTGTGCATGTGTGTTTATGTGTGTGTGGATGTGTGTATTTAGCAAAAATTTGAAAGGAAAATTTCTAATTTTTAAAATCATTTATTTATGTATCTATTTATTTATTTGGTACAGGCTCTTGATATGCAGCTCAGACTCATAGTAATCCTCCTGTCTCAGAATCCCCAGCGCTGGGATTACAGGTATGCTCCACAATGCCCTGTTTCAGTGGCCAGGGTTCTGGGGCTGGCATGGCATGCAGTACTGGGGATTGAACCTGAGTCGTTGTGCTTGCCAGGCAGGTGCTTAGACTGCCAAGCTATTTCCCACTCCATAGAAAGGAAAATTTCTAATACTTTTTCCTCCTATAGGCTGGAATTGCTGAAAGACTTATTTTCTCTGTAATCTTGCAATGTTAAGTTATCCAGTGTATTAGTTTAATAACTATTAAATATAAAAGTTATGCTAACTAATAAAATGTCATCACTTCCCAGTCAGTAATTTTTGTACTATTCATGCTTTCTGAGATTGTAACACATAAATGTAACATTCAGAAATTGAAGAGGGCCAGTGCAAAGGAACTTAAATGACCCTCTCCAAATAGTTAAAGACATTGGTTTCCCGTCCATCAATAACTCTGATGGGTCTGTCACAAATTTTCTCAGGAAAACATTAGAGCTACTAATGGCCTTTGTGGGGCTACTAATTGTCTTATTAACTCATAAAAAAGTCTATATTTTATTACTTCCCCAAGAATTGTACCAGCTTGTACATTCAAGAATTGATAGATACATTTGCTGTGCAAAAGGTGATGACTGAAAATATAGACACATGCCTTGTACATGTACATAAAAAGCAGAGCGGGACATGTTGGGTAGGACCCATGAGCACCATGTCAGACTGGTGCAGGAGTCTCCTATGAACTACCTTTGAATTTATTTTCCTTCAGAGGTCAATTGAGAAAGAACAGATCAAGAATAAAGGCACAGTCAATAAACATATGTTATGGATAGTTCTAGAGAATCTGATTGTTGAGTTATTTAGGGTATGTCAGACTATGTTATACTTAAACTTACAATTTAAAAAAAATAAACTTAAAATTTTTTGTTTTAACTATCAATGAGTAAGTTTTTTCATTTTGTTTTTTCTCATCAGCATATATTGTGCAATAATAGTTTTAAACATATTTTAGCAGAAAAGTATAAAAATGAGGTATAAAATGTAAAGTCATATTAATATGCTGACCTGTAGAAGGCTCCAGTCAACAACATCGGACATTGCCAGTCCTACGGATAACCCACTACTATTAGGGACTACTGGACTGTATTGGATTATTTTTCTGAATTCAAGCACCAACAGTATTTAAATGGCAAGGGAATACCCATCTCTTACAAAACTGAACAAAAAAGGGGATGCAAACGGAGGATAATTTTGTATCTGTACATACAAAATAGTTAGACTAGATATACAGCTAATTTCTCTTAGTTCAATGAAAAGAAAGATTTGTACTAATAGAGTTTGGACAGAATATCATGTCAGTACCTTGTACTATGAATAACCACTAGGAAGGCAAAAACAAGCAATGTATTAATTATTGAAACTGTCCTATTAATCGGTTTTGAAACTGTCTCATTGTGATTTGTTTCTTAATAAAAGTAATTAAAATATTTTTAGAAGATTTTATTTCATACTTTACAACAAGCTTATGCCAATGTGCCTTTTATATTTTTGGAGTAAATTACTAAGCCATTGTAATGTCAGAGGATACATAAATCATAGTGTATTGTGCTGAATTTAATTTCAATCACATGGAATAATATTCCACTCACTCAATTTTGATTTCTACTCAGTTGTGCTCTTACTCTTATTGGATTTATATTTCATTTACTTAGTGGGTCTTCTGTTTGGTTTAAGACTTAAGCTCCATTTATAGAAGCAGAGTATAATAATAAAATTCAAAAGATTTAGATATTTATTGAGACCATAAATTTGGACAGGATGGCAATTGCATGTGATTACCTCTTTGCTCACATTTTCAGCTTTGCATGTACCGAAGTTAAAATGGGTAAATTGTAACTTTTCAGACTTCTATAATTTAATTAACTTTTCATTATTCTATACTTCTGTATCCCTTTGTAATTCCTTCATACAAATTTTCATATTTTATTGGCTTCATGAGGACACGGAGGTCCTATGTCAAGTGCTGTGTTGACTTCTTAACAAAAAGTGTTTTTTTTTTTTATTTTCTCATTCAATTCCAGCACCAGCTTTAAGCTTGGTACTAATCATCTCTATATAAATTGAAATGTCATAGCGTTAATTATATACTTCTAAATCACAGGTAAATTACAGAACGCCTCAAGATCAAATGAGGGCTATTCAAATCTAAAATTGATTGAATTCTTGATTTTCCCAATTTTCCATTAACAGCTTTATTATTAGATTGTGTGCTACGTGAACTTACTAGTATGTACTTTCTGAAGTTGTTGTTGTTGTTGTTGTTGTGTGTGTGTGTGTGTGTGTGTGTGTGTGTGTAATCCCAGGGCTTTTGCCATAGTATACTAGTATTAATCACTGCTATATCCCAAGGACTTATGAATATATTTTTCTAATAATTGCACATTATTATATAGTTCTGACTGCAAATTATTGTTAATATATATTCCTAGTACAAAAGCAATATTCAATTTTAAAATCTAATTTATTTTGCCCCAGTTGACCTCATAGAATTAGAAAATCTTTTTCACTTTTCAGAGCTAATCTGTACCATTAAAAAACAAATAAAATAAATAGAACAGAATAGCAGGCATACAAATTAAGACCACTTCCAATTGTTTAAAGCGTAAATCTGATCAACAACAAAAGACATAAACTTTTCATTCATGGTACCTTTCCAAAGTAAAGTGTCACTATTAGAAGGAAATCAACCAATATACTTTCAAATTTATTTTTAATTATACAATAAAAAGTTTAAAAATGTAGCACAAGTGTTTTTAAAGGACATTGATATACTTATATATTCACTTTTGTAAGATTCAGAGAAGTTCCATAGCGTAATAAAAAGGATTTGCGCATAATCACCAATGTATTTTTTACTCTGTTTAAGTGAAAAGAAATCAAAGTAAAATAAAAACCTTAAAATTGAAGCACAGTTTATTTCACCTGATAAATCCAGCAAACTTTTTAAAGATAAATGCATTTTATATAGCATTTTAGTACAAAGATATAGAACATTATAAGGTCATTGACCTTCTCTGGCAAATTACAACACATCTAAGTTTTCAAACTTTTCTATAGGTTTTTCTATTAATGTTATATATTCCACATGGGAACACACAATTTATAGGGAAAGGTGTAAATGAATGTTTAAATTAGCAATCTAAATAGAAGAGGAACTCGATTCAATCTGACTTTAAATGTTTGAATATATGTAAAATCAACTCAGCTTATATTAATTTCATAGCTTTATGACAGTGAACAAAAATGGGCATGCATTTGCTCTTGACAGAGATAAATTCAAAAGTTAAATTTTTCCTCTCCACTTAACTTTGCCGTTATTCTCAGAGCATTAAATAGAATAACATCTTTCAGAGGAAATATGTCATAAATATTTTGATAAATATTTGTAATCCTCGTAAACAGATGGCTGTTACATAAAGATTGTCAGGTACAGTTTCACTGACAGAATCATATTAAAGAACTGCAACTGGGCTTTGCACAATCAGATGAGTTCTTCTATCAATCAGAGCTGGCTGACTTTTTCTGACAGCTAGATCTTCAAGACCTAATTGACATCCATGGCTCTACCCCTAACTCATCAAACCTAAATCAAATAAAATAGGCTCTTGAGGGTTGAGGGACCTCATACTAGATTAACATTAAGAGAGGAGAAATGTGAAGGATTTAACTCAACCTGATAAATATGGGAAAATGGAAACATTATTAAGAACCATAAGCAGAAAGATTTTCCAGGAAATTGGTGTATCAGGTAAAAAGATTCCTGCATCAAAAACAATGATGCAAAAAGGGAGGAGATCATGTCCCCTTTCTCTTCAGCTTGCCAAATGATATTCCATTATCTAATTGATTCTAATGCCTTAGGTTGGCCACACAAACCTGAACATATCCAATCTCGATCTTAGCTAATTGATTCCTGTGTCTAATTTTCATTAATGACACTTGGAAATTTTGGAGATTCTGTCAATTCACATTCCGAAAACTTAGCCTGTGCTTCTATGATTTTCATGTAATCCTTATATAGAGGTACTATTGTTTACCATTTGTCACTTTCTGTTATCAAGAAAATAAAAATATATTATTTCTAATCAATGTCCTGAGATTAAAAACATTCAAATCTGCAGAACCTGTGTGTTCTGATCTGATAGGAAAGGAACCAGATGATTTAAATTACTCTATAGGGTTGGGGAAATAGCTCAGTGGCATAAGCATCTGCCTGGCAAGTGTAAGGTCCTGAGTTTGAACCCTTGTACCGCAGCAAACAAAAAGCAAAGAAACAAACAAGCAAACACCCCAGATTTTGTTAAATCTCTTTATAGACAAAGTGGCAAATTCCTTCCAATATATATCATTTATGATCTCCTCCATCTATTTTTTACTTACTTTCTGCTTCCCCCCAATGTACACTATAAAATTAATGTCATCAAAAATTATTTTGCATCATTTATGTATTGTAGGTTTAGGATGAAAAAGTAGTCACTGCTATGCAATATATCCTCAGAAAATATAAGTTCAAGAAATTTATAAATATCAAGGTACATATCAGCGAAGATAGTTTTAGAGTATACAATGCATGTCTTGAATTACCAGATTTTCCTTCATTAAACAACATACCTGTTTAATGACAATTTAGACTTAAGAATGTTGCACTCGAAATAATGACCCACGATTTTTGTTTTGTTTTGTTTCATGTATGGTTCTTTGCATTTTGTTTATAAGTCTTCCATGGCATTGCTGTACAGTCTGCCTTGTTTATACAGTACTATAATTTAGCTGGTATTCAGTACAGTATAGTACTAGTTAGTGCTCTGTTATACATTACATAATGCATGTAAAAGTTTTACCAGTATAAGCAAACGCATCACATTAGGCTTGCATTTGACAATTTTCTTTTTCTAAACATTGTAATGGGAGCTAGGGATTTAGTTGAGCAGCACAGCACCTGCCAGGCAAGTCAGAAGTTGAGAGTTTTGATTCCCAGTACCAATAAATAAATAAATAAATAAATAAATAAATAAATAAATAAATAAATTTTGCAATGTACATGCTATATACAATTCCTCATTTAGCAATGAATTTATTTCAAGCCTGAGTCACAGAAGCAGAGTGCAGAGGTTAAATGTACAATGACTATAATTTTTTTGGACAAATCATTTGCTTGTCTAAGCACACTTTTGAATCTATTATCTATAAAAGATTATGTTATGTCTTTTAAATTACGTATGAATTGGATGCCATACCCAGAAAGGATGCCTTTATATAGAAGTGTTCATAGACAGATGGAAAATGAATTTAAAAGTTACAGAAAATACTCAGCATTTTTAGTTTTGAAAATGTAGTCCAAATTTTATGTAAGAAGTATCATGTTTTAGATTTGACAGTTGTAGAGATTTGCTAATCTATATCCATTTTATAGAGAAAAAAATCAGCATTTCAAATGCTGAAAGAATTTTATATGATCTTTCAGCTTGTTTCGTGAGACCCCCTAATTTTCCCATGACCACACTTTAAAAGTGATCACTTGTCAACTTATTTTTAGAGACTAGAAACAAAAGCAACACAGTGAAAGTGAAGGATGGAAGATAAGGGGTGAAATAAGAAGAAAATAGCTTCTGTAACATAAATAACAAGAAGTTACTGAAAAGTAAGTTATTTAAATATATTTTGTAACCATCTGAATATCTATCCCATTATTTCCACTTACTTTGGAATTTTAAATTTAAAGCTTTCACCCTGGATGAGTTTCTTTCACATAATTACTCAAAATTTATTAAGTTTATGAGTGAATGAATACATTATAAATATGCTCCCATTATTCATTCTTTGTAGAAATTCTGAATAAAACACAAAGCAACCCACACGATCAACATACCCCATACTTATCATTGAATCAAACCTGAAATTTCATTAAATAGATTCCAGAGAGACAACATTCAGAAAACACAAATTAAGAGCCTAGAATGAGCCCAGCACAATGCCAAAGGAGAAGGAAAATGTACTACTACTATGAGATTGTTCTATTCTTGAACAGCTCTTTAAAAATTTTTGCAGGCATAAGAGAAACATAGCTACATGAAACTGTAATACCTTACCCCGTTAACTTAAAGCAGTATTATTTCTATCCTTATCAGTAGTTCTCACAAGTCTAGATAAACAAATTTAATCTTGCTCATGTCATATCTGCTACAAATGCATACATCGTTTTGAATTTACAATCACTATTTCAAGAAAGCGTGGACAAAATCATTTCATCACCCTCATTATATATCAAATATTTTACTGTTCCCAGCATTGTAAATGATGTAATTACCAATCCAATTACTCAAGTCTTGTTCATTGGAAATCTACAACTAATACACCTGAATTAAAACCTTTGTGGTCCCTTTTCTTTAATCCATTTTCTTCTCTATCCTTATCATGTAGATGAGAACTTGGTTATCTTCCACCAAAATTATGACTGAAGTCTACTTAATTATTCTTTGCCTCAAATGCAAGAAGACATTCTGGAAAACAACAAGGACATAATCACCATAAATTATTTTAGTTTAACTGGTATCGATAAAGTGCAATGTATTAGATTCCAGCAGCACTTGAGAAGCCAGCTTTTGAAGCATGTCAGCCTCCAGGGAGTTGAGGCTACAATTTAATACTCAAATGACTTTAAGCATCATTTCAATGCAATCTGACTCTGGGTCAAAAACAGAGAAAAAAATTAACGAATAATATGAGACCTAATAACACACACTCTAGAAGGTATGCAAACTGCACCTACTTCAAACATGTGCTCATAAAAGTTTACATGACTCTTGTTCTGAAATTCCAGATTAAGTAATTCTTAATGCTAGACAAACTGACATTTTACCTCTATCCCTAAGAGAAAATGATGATTTTATCCCCTTTGTTTTAATTTTTGTGAACCTTTGCATTTATATATAAGAGAATTTGTTGCACTTTAATGGATGATTACTCTGGCTAACTAGGTGCAGTTCCAGCAACAAGGATTTAGTTTCTCTTACTCTTTTCTATTTCTTCTCTCATAAGACTTAGAGAGGGCAGCCTAAATTCATTCCAGATTCCATAAATAGCTGTTAGTGATTGAATAGTACTAAAATATTCAGCCACTTTTTAAACCCACATTGTAATTTTAAATTAACTTACCATTTAACATAATCATAGAGCTCTTCCAGAGGTAGCTAGTCTAAATAAAAATGCTCCTTAGCATAATAATTTCTAGTTCATTACCATATGTTTATCTCCTCAACATGTTTTTATCATTATTATTATTATTTATTAGGGAAGGGTCTACAGGGTGTTCAGGGTCTCACTGCTAGATCAGACTCATAGTGATTCTCCTGTTTGCAGCCTCCCAAGAGCTGGGATTACAGGCATGCACCACCATGCCCAGTCTCAATGGTGGCCTCTTGGGGTTTAAAATTGTGTGCCATATTAATTCTATGAGCCTTTGTTAAAAATAAAAAAAAATACTCATCATGTAGAAAAAAATTAATTTATATCCCTATTCCTTTAGTGTGCATGCTAGATATTTTCTCATATAAAAATTTAAACATTTAAAATTAAGAGATTAATTTAATCTAAATTAATTTAATCTCTACATATGTAATCATCACTTGAGGAAAACGAAGTTCCCTACGCACCTCTGAGAGCAACGTGTAGATTCCCTGGATGATATTCCCCTAGTCTTTATCAGCTAGGCTATCTACCCTTCAGCAATCCACAAACCTATCAATACATCAACTGCTTATCCGTGATTTCATATTGCAGTGAAGGTACGACCAAACAGAATGCTGTATCTGAGCAAAACAGTTATAGGATTAATGGAGAGAAACTGTTTAAAATCTTGTGAAATCTGTCACAAGACTCAGTTTTAGAGACTACCAATTTATACTACCTTCAAAAGTCTACCAATAACCTTTTCCTTGCAACTTCACCAATGATAACTCTGGTTTAATTAAAATCTTTGTCCTTCTTTCTTGTAGTGAAATTAAAGTCATACTTTAATTATATTGGGATAATGACACCTGAATTATTATTCATTCCATTCAGGCTTGTGCAATGTACTCATGACAATCATGGTGAAATTATGTCACTATCCTGTACTTATATTAATTTTACTACATATGAGTAAGAGAAGGTTCTTAAATATTTTATCACAAAGAATTAAAATAAGATTTGAGTAGTTACAGAGGACTCAGAACAGATACAATCTAGGTGAATTAACAAAGTACAAAATTCTAGGTATATAGAATAGGAATATAATTCACTCACTGATAATAAAAAACAAAGGTCAAGAAAATCAAATATTATATACCTGAAGTTACCCAAACAGATAGATGATAAATTACTGCCTCAATAAATCACATTGTGTATACTTAGAAAAAAGCATAATCACAAAATTACAGTTTTGGTTTTGAAGCTAGCAACAGATTCCTATGAATTAGTAGTATGAGTATTGTTCACATGGGATTGAAAGCCAGTGGGCATTGTCAGAGAGAATTTGAACTGAGTGCAAATTTTATCTGTTATTTCCTTTCTGCTGAAAATAAATCCATCCTCATTAAATTCTACATCATATGGGAATTTGATGAACTCATTTATTTTAAAGTATACCTTTGCACTTTTGTGTTTTATTTGTCTGCACTGTATAAATTATTTTTGTGATAATCACTTGTTAATTCCAGGATAGTGTTTCAAAATATACTCCTAAAAGCATAGGAAGTAATTCCCATCTTTCTCAAGCTGCTAGTTCTATATGATCTTGAACAATGCTATCCTTTGACCTCTGGTTCTTTTTTGTGTGAAAATAGTTTATAATAATGAACTCAATGCTTGTTTATTTTTTTTTAATCTATGTATTTTGTATAGGATCTCAATATGTAGCTCAGACTTATAGTGATCCTCCTGTGTCAGCCTTTCCAGTGCTGAGATTGCAGGCTTGCACCATCACTCAGGGACTCGGTGGCCAGCGCAGCATGCAGTGCCATGTATCAATCTGTGGTTCCTGTGCTTACTAGGTAGGCGATTGAATGCCAAGCTATCTCACCAGCCCAATGTGTGTCTCTTAGAATAAATGAAACAATGTGATGCTCAAATGTAGAGTATATTAGCATGATTTGTGTTACCATTTTAATAGCACTCTAAGCATTTTAATGTGTGGATTAGTGTTCTAAAATGATCTTTCTCATGCTAGACAGATTTCTAAATCTAACAGCAGCCTGTGGTCAGGTGAATCATACTTATCTTCATAATCTTACTGCAAATGGGTACTTTGGCATTCTGACTTATTTATCATGGAAGTGATTTACATTTTGTTTCTTATTCAAAATGCTTTTAATTCACATCAAGATATGGGCATCTAAGTGTAAACATTAGATTCAAAATGTGAATATTGACTCTTATGTGAAAGGAAATGAGTTTCCTCCCCTGATCCACACAGTACATTTGCAGGTGACTGAAACCTAAGTAAGGAATAATGTTGTTTCCTACTTCATACCAAGATCAAGATTAAAGCAGAGCAAAAGGTCCGGGAAATTCCAGTAGAATGGTCTTCTTCTTCAAACATATACCTTCATTTGTTAGAAATAATGTTTGAACTTTGTAGTGTCTAATGTCTAAAGATCCCAAGACTATACTGCAAAGTCTTCTAACTATGTATGTGTGAGGAAATTGAGATTCAAAGAATATACAATATGTGGACATATTATATATGTGTATAACATGTACGTGTGAGGAAATTAAGATTCAAAGAATATATAATATGTGGATATATTATATATGTGTATAATATATAGTATTATATATGTATGTAAAAAACTGATATATGACATTAGTACTTGTGTAACCAACTCATTTAATTCAGAGCCTGAACTTTTGTGATTTGAAGATAACAAATTTGATATGGAATTATTTTTCAGATCATATAATAATAACAAAGCATTCAATGCAAAATTTTACAGACTAAAAGCTATCTACTTATTACAACTAATAAGTAGATACAAAAATCTTATTCAGCCAACAAGAAGAGTAAAAAAATCATTTTTGTAATATAATTTATAAAATGTGGCAAACATACACATAAACAAAGATAATGGACAAATTAATCACATATAAAAAGTGAAGATATCAATGAGTGATCACCTTGAAAAGCTAGAGCAACAAATTGGATATCTCAAGACAAACAAAATAAAACAAAAGTCATTAAAAATAGAAATAAGGGGCCAGCCATATAGCTCAGTAAATTAAAGCATCTGCTTAGATGCAGGAGCTGGGAGTTCTCTTGGTAGGCCTGCCATGCCGGCCCCATTCCCGGGGCACCCTGAGACTGTGATTGAGACTGGGCATAGTGGCGTGCACCTGTAATCCCAGCACTTGAGAGGCTGTAAACAGGAGGATCACTACGAGTCCAAGCTATGCAATGAGACTCTGTACACCCTGTACACTCTGTCCCAAGTACAAAAAAAATAGAAATAAAATTATCAATAGTACATCCCATAGACTTCTGTAAATGTTAAGAAAGTTAAGTCTCCAAGATAAAGCAAAGAAAATTACTTCCAGAATTGTATTTTAATGTCAGTTCCATACCAAAACCCAGTCAACATTGTGTATTAGGATAAGACAGAGTTACTGTTATACACACACCCTGAGACACATATTTTATTTTATTTTCCCTATCTTCCTATGAATAATGGTTATATTATGTAAACAAAAATATGTAAAGGCCAGTGTGTAATAGAACATTACTCTTTGCTCCATAAAATGTCATTTTTGCTTTCATAAAAGTATTTATTAAGGTGTGAGTTAAGAAGTGGGCAGGGATGTTCTTTCTCTGCCATCCCCTAAAATGCAGGATATTGTTGGCTAAGCCAAGCCTGCTGGCCATGGGAAAGGTCATCAGTTCAGCACCATGGACAGAACTTTTATGAGCCTAGCCTGGAGCACTCACAATAAATCCCATTCACAATATATAAGTTAAAGGGAAAGCACACCACAATCCTATTCTTCAAAGGAGGCTACCTCTGTGGCTTCTCTGAGGTCAGCTATTTTCCACCAGTGACTTATACCTAATAGAGCAAATATTTTGGGGCGAAATTTTGCTTATTTTTTAGAGTTGTATAATGCCTATCAAACGACAAGAACAGAATCTGGCAGATGAAACACTTATGGGAATTTTGTTATCTTTTTGCTCCTTCATTAATTTTTATTCTCATTCTTCATTTATGACATTGCTTCTCCTGAGTTTAATATTATTTGTTTATTTTTATTTTTTTTGTTTTTGTGGACAAGAGTCTCCCTTCATAGACCAGGCTGGCCTTGAAGTCAAGGTGAATCTCAGCTTCCTGAGTTGTAGGATTACAGGTGTGCACCACCACATCTGGATGTGTAATTAACTTTAAAAACTAAGCAGTGATCATAGAAATACTTTAAATTAAGAGAACTGAACTGTGAGAAAATAATCTAGTGTCAGGAAGAAGAAACCCTGAATTGTCACACTTTCAAAGTTACCAAAATTAGCATCTTAGTAACATCAAATATTACATACATTCTCTCCTTCCTTATTTCTATTATCAGCCAGTTTTCATTTCTTGTGGTTTGTTTCAAAAGAGGCTACTTCTGTGGCTTCTCTGAGGTCAGCCATTTTCCATCAATGACTTAAAACCTAAGAAACAAAATGAAGCAGTTCTCCCAAGATACAAGGATACTGGTCTAAAAAGAAGAAAAAAGACAGTTTACTGTTCTTACTGCCAGTGTCTTCCTCTCTACTTGTTTTATGCCTCAGTTACAAAAGAAGTCTAATAACTGGGATTTTCTTTTTCCTTTAGTATTTTAGCTGCAGAACTATGTGCTACATTGTGATAATTTTATACATGTATACAGTATATAATTATCAAATCAGACTACTTAACATTTCCATGTCATTAAATACTTAATTTTTTATTAAGATGTAATAATTTACATATTCATAAAGTAAAGTGTGCTCTTTCAACATATGTATATATCATACACTGATCAAATCAGAATAATGAACATTTCCATGTCATTATCATTACTTTATGGAGAACCTTCAAAGTCCTCAATTCTACTTACTTATAAATTATGTAATAGTTTTTATGAAGTGTGCTGCACTGAAGGAGAACACAGTTACGTTTGTATCTGTGTTTTGGTACCTGTTTCTTGACATCAAACTACCCTCCTTCTCAACTTCTAGTAATCACTCTTCTGCATTCATATTTATTTTATTGCATCCTGGTTCAAAAGAGACTGTCCTTTGTCTTTCTATGTCGGCTATTTCTCTTAGTATAGTACCCTCCAGTTCTATCCATTTTTCCTATGATATTCCTCTTTAGGGTAGAGTAATATTATATTGTGAATATATAACCTTTAATTTTATCCCCTTACTTGTTGAAAACTTTGTTTTCTCCATCTACTGTCTGTGCTCTGCTGACATTAAATATACTAGTGACTTTTGTAAAAGCAAATAATTTGGAGGGGTGGGCTGGAGAGATAACTCAGTAGAATAAGCACTTGCCTGGCAAGCGCAGGGTCCTGAATTCAATCCCCAGTACTAAAAAAAATTAATTTTTCCATTGCAAAAGCTTCAATATTTTGGAAAATGCTTGGGTCCATGAATATGTGGTAACTTTTCACTAGATTCATATCATATAACACATAGAATTTTGCTCTAAAAGAATATTTTGAATGTTTCTTTCTATTATGTATTTCAGATCTTTAATCAGATATCATATTTTCAATGAACTTTTTGTGTCTACATTTATTTAAAATTCTAGTTACCTCCAACCTTCACTATCCCAATCATATGTTATGTTTGTCCTAAAAGTCAGCATGACTAAATCTTTTCCAAATTGCACATTTACTTTTCACACTAAAAGTAACGTTTTAGGTCAAAAGTATCAGAAACTTGAAAATGCTTTAAAAGATCTCATTTCCAAGTTGTGAACAATATCTGCTATATCCTAAAACAATTATTACATGTTGGTTGAATCAGTGAATGAAGACATTAATAATTTCTATATGAAGTCCAATTTTAAACATCAGCACAGATTTTATAATTTCCAAATATAAAACTATATAATGAAATTTAGATAGCATAATAAAGATTGTATACCATACAAGTGATTTTAAATTGTGAAATAAGAATAAGATATAGAGGGGCTGAGGAGATAGCTCAGTGGAATAAGTGTTTTCCTGGCAAGGTCAAGGGCCTAAGTTCAATTCCCAGTTCAAAAAAAAAAAGAATAAGATATAGGGTTTAATGGTGCAAAATGAAAAAGAAATAGTTTATTAAGAAATAGTTTATTAAATATTGAAGAAGTAGTTTAATAAAAATTCTTTTTAAGTCATGGATATAACTCAGCAAAACATCACCTGTCTGGCAAGCACGAGGTCCTGAATTTAATTATCAATACCAAAATAAATAAATATTCTTTTTAATGTATTCCTTATATTTTTGAATTCTGATTTTCAAATTGAAAGTCAGTCAGCATATGATCAAAATGAATTTTGTTCCTCATTCTTAATCTCAATTTCATTTAGATTGCACTATCTTAATAAAATCTGTAAACCACAATCCCTTTAACTATTAGATTACTTGTAGGTAAAACTTTAAAAATTAAGACTCTTGCATAACTAGATGCTGCTTCTAACACAGTTGTCAATATCACTTAAGATTTGCTATTGGCCAAATAGGCTTTACTTTCTTTTTTTTTTTTTTTTTTTTTTTTTTTTTTTTTTTTTTTTTTTTTTTTTTTTTTGCGGAGCTGGGGATTGAACTCAGGCCCTTGTGCTTGTGAGGGAAGCACTTATTCTACTGAGCCATCTCCCCAGCCCGGCTTTACTTTCATTCAAAATACTGAAAGCATATTCACCATTATGTCCATATTTTTCAAAAAATCTAGTGCTTGAATCATGTTTTGGCAGTCAGTTATAATGAAAGAAAGTAAAATGGTGACAATACAAAGGGTTTTGAAAACCATAGTGATAAACTATTCCATAAATACTCTTTCCAAATGAAATCACTCAAATATTTCACGTATAGTCTATGAATTACCAAATTTATGCCTGTTGGGAAACCCTCTCCCATGTGCTCACTCAGAGTTGCATGCAGCTATTCCAGAGAGTCATTCTTCCCTTCAGTACTAGGAGTGTGGTACACATTTTCCTACCATCGTGTGGTGCACTCTAAGCGTGTAACACACTTGTACACCACATTTATGCAATTATATGAGGAGTCAACAGTTTTCATCGGATCTCGATTCTTTCTACCAAACAAATCTTATCTGCCAAAGAAGAGTTGGTTTATATCCAGAATCCGGATTTGAAAATGTGTTTGTTATGATACCCCCACAATGAGGCAAATACTATCATGTAATATAAAGAACAAATCCACATGTATGGTAAGTACAGTCGTCCCTTGCTAGTTCAGTGTTCGACTTTTGTGGACTCATTGTTACATGGGCTTTCAAACAATGTTAATCCAAAGGGTCTGCCAAATAGCTCAGCAGATTAAAGCACCTGTAAGCTGGCCCAGGGGCTGGGGTTTTGATCCCCGGGCCTGCCATGTTTGCCCTGCCCCCGTGGCGTGCTGAGAAGGTAATTGAGACTGGCCATGGTGGCGCGCCCCTGTAATCTTAGCTCTTGGGAGGCATCACTACAAGTCCGATCAGTGAAGTAAGGTTACATTTATTTTAATATTTTTATATATTTAAGGCTTTGTAAACCCTTATCATACTTTTGTAAACCTTTCTCTCTTTTTTTGTTTTTTTCAGTACCAAGGATTGAACTCAGGACCCTGCACTTGCCTCGCACTTTTAAAAAGACTTCTATGGTTTTTAACCATTTTCTAAACTCACAAATATGCTTAATTTGTTTTGTTTGGTTTTGTTTTGTTTGATTTGTTTTTGTTTTTATTGGTGGTACTGAGGATCATACTCATCATATGTTCAATCAGGACTAATGTAGATATAAAAATCCTAGGCATATTCTGGGGCACTGGCATAAATAATTTTGATTGCAAGAAATACAGAATCATGTAATGCTCTTGAGTAAGGAGATATCTACCAATCTTAGGTGTCATTCAGAAAGTGCTAATTGGTACTGAAGTTTGGAGCTTGCAAATTTTTTCTAAAAGTGTAAAAATAATATGATAGAGGTATGTAATGGATTTGTAAATACTTTGTGAAGCTCAAAGAAGATAGTAGGTAGGTCTTATCAAGTTGATATCTTTCCTCATTTGTTTCCTTATTGTTTATCTTTCTTGAATAAAACATAAATTCCATGAGGTAGGAAATTTCACTCAGTGATTGAATTAGATTATCAGATTTTACAATATAATTTCATACAGGGTTTAAGACTTTACAAATACATGCGTGTTTTATATTATTCTGACAAAAAATAAACTTCAAATAAAATGAATAATATGCAGCTTTTGGAAAAGCTGTGGTACTACAACGCTGGCTCTGTTGACCTTCACGCTTCATTCTCTATCCAAGTTTTGTTTATACACCGGCAAAGCAACTGGCAAAATCTGAATGTGGACAAGAGCCAAGTAAGTGTTCACAGTTGAATAATGTTATTTAACATATAAACTGGTTGAGAGTAAGAAAGTTAAGGATTTTGCTGTTCTCTCTTTTCTCCTCATATGGCCATCAGAAAAGCTGAGAACTGGAAAGACTCTTGTGTGTATGAAATAGAAATTAGCTTTTTCTTGTTTTTAATTTACCTCTTCATGGCATGTCTGCAGGAAATCTCCCCTCCAAGAGGAAAGGAAGTGGCAAAGAATCGCTTATACACATGCAGCTAGAAGGAATGATAAAATTAGATTTTACTGCTTCCCATTTAATAAACTCTTCCTGTAAGAAAAATCTGGCTATCAATAGCTATCAAAGTAGTTATATTTGATGTCTAAGTTAACTGTAACAGTTATCAAAATAGAAGAAAAATTCTAATTGCAAAACAAGAGCTGTTAGGAAAAGAGGAAACATAGTAATAGTGAGAAAAAATGACAAGAATTTCAGTGTTGTACAATTATCCAAATTATCCTGCTTATACACACATATATATTGTTTTTCTCCTTCTTTCTTTTGTCCTTTTCCTCATTGCAGTTTTTCCTTCTTATTGAACAAAGTCTTTCCCTTTCACAGTATCTATTGTACCTTTCAAATTCCATTTAGTCTTTCAGGTTCTCACACTAGTAAGACAATGTAATGTTTGCACATGTGAATCTGATTTATTTCACTCAGCTATACAGTCTCTAATTGCATCTATTTATCTCGAAAAGCCTTGAATTTATCTTCTTGTAGCTGAATACAACTCCTTTGTGTAAAAAAAACACAAAAAACTATATATTCCTTCTGGTCATTGAAAGGAGCAGTTGAAGCCTAATTTTTTTTCCTTTTTATTATTTTTAATTTCACATAACTTTTTGGGGGAGGTTATTTTGCTAAAACCAATTTGCATGTGTATATCTGGTAACCTAAACAACTAATTTGAAGATGACATCATGAAATACAGCCGCCATTGTTGAATTCCTAAGCATAAAACTATAAAAATGTATAAAAGTGCAAAGAAAGACTCTAGTCCACACTGAGCCATATTCATTGATGTTAAATTAATGAGTGCTGTAGAAAACATGCAAATATCAGATGAAAATATCAAATGAAAAGTTGGGATGCTTGTTCTTGCAGTCTGTCCTTGTACATCTGTCCTCAGTTTGTACACATGAAGGATTAACAAAGAAGGGCAATGAGCCTGACAAACCTCAAATGGAGCTCTGGTGCTGACATCCAACAATGAAGGTAATAGTAACGAATACTGACAGTCCTTTTTTAGTGACCATGATCCACTCCTTGTCACTCAGTCCTTAAATGAATTGGTAACTAGCTGAGGAATTGCATAAAGTAGGTGCATTACAATATTCATAACCAAGAAATGGTCAAAGAAACTCCAATTGGATGACTTTGATTTTATTTGAAAAACTTTTACATTCAGTAGTGTAACATATGACAGAATGTAAAACTACAACACTGTACAATACATCACCAGAGTTACAGTGCTGCAAATGAGGTGTAATGCTCAAAAAGGGGGACAGGGGACCTGATGCTCTGTAAAGGAGATCTTCAGAGCTGTACAAAAAAGGATGAGTTTAAGTCTGACCTACAGTAAGTACTAAGTTCAAACAACAGACTTCAATCACAAGTTAGAACAATTGTTAAAAAGGGAGTTTGTTAAAGGCTGAATGTGTCATGCTATACATTGTACCTTGGATCACATAATGACAGTGGATTATTCTATACGTGTTTCCTTAGTGACGTAGAACTGAACTCCACCTCTGCTGGAAAATCTAAATGTTTACTTTAAAAAAGGCTAGTAATGAGACGATGCTTCTTAAGAAAATAAAATAAGTCTGGTAAGGGTGCTTTTGGCTTAAATAAGAAAATAAAATGCTCCCTTTCTTCCTGGGTAAAACCTTCCTTTGTACCTGACAAAGAATAAAAGTGCCCAAACATCTCTGGGGTATCTCTATTCACATATAAAAGATATTCAAAGTTATTGTGAATGTCTAAGATAAAAATATATTATAGTGAAGAGCATACTTCCAAGAACAATGCAATAAGTGAACTTAAAGCAAGAGGGAGCATTCTGAGTATTTCTTAGGGAGATAAGTCAGAATGTGTCTTTTGCTGTAATAATTGGAAACAGTTGCAGTATTTTAAATTGCCTCTCATTGATCAGACATTTATGGCAACTCCTGTCAAATAAAGATGTTAAAAAATATTTCTGCATGCACTCATCTATTTTCTTTGCTTAATGGGGCACCAAGTGACTTCTGGCTCTTTCTTAAAGGGGAGATATTTATAATTGATTTGAACATCCAGGCAAACATGACTGGGCAACCAGAGATACTCATGCATTTGCTCTTCTGGAACTGCTTTAATAAGTGACAAGAATTATAGGAGTATTTTGAGTAGGATAATGGCCCTGTATTTTTTACTGCAAACATTATTTTCAATCATATATTCACCATTTGTATCATCATACCTTTTACTGAACTGGTTATGTGCCTGAGAGAAAGAGTAATTTTTTCCTGTGTTGAGGGTGATTTAAAACTTTTACCTCATTGTTTTCCTTATTTTAGTCTTACATATCTCATGGGAAAAGCAATGGTAATATGCAATCACTTTGAGGCAGCTAAGGCTCAGTTTTGAGGCTGACATAGGACTAGATTGATAAGAGAACAGCTGCCTGAAATTCGCGTACTCTCCCAAAGGAAGAAAGCCTTAGAAGGTTCAAGAAAATTAAATACTTCAATGTAGAGTGGATACTGGGCTACGGCTCTGTCTGTGTAGACTGAAGATTAGTTGCGTTTCCTAAAAATGCCCTCAGCTATACAATGGATAGTCAATATTTTCCATATTGTAATATAGATGCTAATATTTCATTAGCATTTAGTTATACTATATTACAAGCCTAAACTATGGATAGGTAAAACTAAAGGGACATTTTAAACATGGGCCACCTGATCTCTATAGACATAGAAATCAAAAGGTTGTAATTTTTTTTTTTTTTACAGTATTGGGGATTGAACTCAGGACCTTGCACTTGCCAGGCAGGCACTTATTCTACTGAGTTATCTCTGCAGCCCAAAAGGTTGTAATTTGAATTTAGGAATTATGTTCACGATTTCAGAAAGTCAGACAAATCATAAATTACAGTGGTCTTAAAAGGTTTAACAAGATAAATATAATTTTAAATGTCTTATTAGGATGTTAAGGCTGGGGAGATAGCTCAGTAGAATAAGCACTTGCCTGGCAAGTGCAGGGTCCTGAATTCTATTCCTGGTACCGAAAAAAAGGATATTATTATTAGTTATGGTTTTATTTATTTATTTAATACAAGGTCTCACTGTGCAGCTCTGACTCATAGTGATCCTCCTGTCTCAGCCTCCCCAGACCTGGGACTACAGGCATGTGCCAGCACACCCAGTTTTCGTGGCTCATAAGGTACACTGGGAGTTCTGGGGCTGGCACAGCATGTGGTACTGGGGATGGGACTTGAGACTTTGACCTTGCCAGGCAAGCACTTAGTCTGCTGAGCTATCTCCCAGCCCTAGTCAAAGCTTTCTTCATTTGATCTTAGACAAAAGACCATAAAGCTATGGCTTTCATATCCAAGTTTTGAATATATCTATAGTTAAAACAAACAAAATTCTCTATCAAACTGAGAAAGAAGTTAACTAAATATTCCCAGTTTCAAATTTTTCTTGTCTGTTATCTTATGGTGGAGTGAAAATGGAAGCAGAAATAAAACACTTAAAGAAAAAAGAAAAAGGGCTGGAGAGATGGCTCAGTGGTCTAAAGCACCTACTTGGAACAAGCTTGGCAAAGCACAGGGACCGCGGTTCGATCCCCCAGCACCACATGCCAGCCAGCCGCGCCCCCTGGTGGGCTGAGCTGGCCACACACACACACACACACACACACACACACACACACACTAAATGTTAAAAAAATTATAAAAAAAGAAAGAAAATGTCTCCTAATCAATATGAGTTATAGTTTTTAAATAATAATCATTTGAGAGCCATCTAGATATGTCAGCTGACAAAAGTGCCTGCTTAGGCAGGGTGCAGCGGTCAGGGTTCGACCTTCGGCCTGCTGTGCCGGCTCCACCCTCGGGGCAGCTGAGACAGCGACTGAGACTGGGCGTGGGGGTGTGCACCTGTAATCCCAGTGCTTGGGAGGCTGGAAACAAGAGAATCACTATGAGTCCAATCTACATCGTGGGACTGTAGACCCTGTGCTGAACACATTATAAATAAATAAATATTATTTGTAAAAATTTAGCTTTTATCAGGATAGAGAACATCAGCCTCTGATTTTTTTCTCTCCACATAACACAGATGTTTGAAATTATAGATAGTTGATTGACTTACCTATGTGAATAGGATATTCATGGTAGAATGTAAACTGGATATCATACCTTCGGAATGCCATTGCAATCTTTATTGTATAATTTTCTGTAAGCTATATCATGAAATTTGAATTGGAAAATCCAGGTTTGTAAAATTTGGAAATCTAAATTTTATTATTACATTACTATATTTATCTGCTCACTATTAATGGAATCTTTGCTTTTTGACATGCTTACTGTTCAAACAATGTAATCCTCATCAAAGAACACAATACTAAAACAGTTCTACACATTATTGTTTGTACAGCTATTTTGATGTATAAATGACAGAAACGAGTGAATATGTATAAAATGGTAAACTGTGCTGTCTACTAAATATTCATGTACATCTATGTATATAAAGGACTGTGCATTACACACATGCACAATATATACACACATATGTAACAAATTAAGAGAGATATTTTCATTGTCATTCAACATATTACGTAATCTTGAATTTAGAATAATAGTACCAAGTTCTGGTGCTCCAATTCAGGTACTGCAAAGAGTATCTTCTTTCTGAGATCCAGTAACAGATTATTTCTCAATGATTAAATGTACATATAACTTCAAATTTTAAAGATGAACTATCCCTGAGGGGCTGGCCAAATAGCTCAGGAGATTAAAGCAACTGCAAGCAGGCACAGGGGCTGGGGGTTGGATCCCAGGGACTGCCATGCCAGCCCCACCCCTGGGGCGCACTGGGAAAGCAATTGAGACTGGCTGTGGTGGTGCGCTCCTGTAATCCCAACTCTTGGGAGGTTGTAAGCAGGCAGATCACTGGTCCGATCTAGTAGTGAGACTCTGAACACCCTGTAGACACTTCCCTCAAACACAAAATAAATAAATAAATAAATAAATAAATA
>NW_004524594.1:10325462-10326640 GCF_000260255.1 Octodon degus
TTTTATTTATTTATTTACTTTTTTGTATTTTAGGGAAGGGTCTACAGGGTGTTCAGGGTCTCACTATTAGGTTGGACTCATAGTGACCTGCCTGTTGACAGCCTCCCAAGAGCTGGGATTACAGGCGCGCCCCACCATGCCCAGGCTCAATTGCCATCTCAGCACACTGGGGGCAGGTGTAGCAAGACTGGCCTGGGAATCAAACTCATGGTCCTTGTCCCTGCTTGCTGGTGCTTTAATCCATGAGCTATTTGGCCAGCCCTTCCTCTTACTTTATTAGTGTTTAATAAAAATGGATTTGGGTTCTCCAAATGCTACTTCATTTTTATTCATTTGGTTTATTTATTTGTTTTATTTGCTACAAAATATTGAAACTTAAGAAGATGTCTTGCTTTGGGTTTTTTTTTTTTTTTTGACTACTTCTGGTTGCCATGAGGGCAGGTCTGGTACAGCTTCTGTAGCTGGGAATCGAACCACAGTCCTATGTGCATACCTGCATTTACCCAAGCAGAGCTTTAAACAACTGAGCTGTCCACCAAAGCCCTAAAACATTGAAACTTAAAACAAGTGTGTTCAACAATGTTAAATTATAGTAACCAGGGTATATCAAAAGATGCTCATATTATGAAGTTTTCATAGAAAATTTAGACTTATTTTTCCTAAAATCTTCATATTTTAAAAATAACTTTCAATTTAAGTAAATTTTTAGATCTCTCTCATTTTCTCTATAGGATATCAAACTAAATGATAATTCTGAAACTTTTCATTATCTTTAAGATCTTGAATTAATATTAAGCTTGCTCAGTTAGCAGGTGGGCCTCCCACACCCAGCAGCACTCTGGGTCATTTCAACTGGGTATAACAAGTTGACCATCAGTCAGTCACCCACTAAAGTATCCAATAGGGATGGCTGTATTGCACATTGTTGTCTTCAAGGTAGTTAGTTGTTCAGATTACAGATATAAGCATGTAAAATTGTCTAAAGTAAAAAAAAAAATTAACCATTAACTCTTACCGTCAAAAAACTGATGGATATTAGTAATACAATCATCTTAGCTATCCTGTGTATATAATACATGATTTTCCCCTTCCTTTTTTTTCTCCTTTCCCTCATCCCAATTGTTTGTTCCTTTTTTTTTCTTTTTGCTCTTTCCCTTTTGCTGTATCTATTATATTTT
>NW_004524594.1:10327415-10328797 GCF_000260255.1 Octodon degus
CCCAATGGTTCACAATAAATACTTGTCGCCTAAACATACATAAATAGAAACACTTAATACAATTAGGAATATTGGGCGTTTTTCCATCTTAAGACTTAGATGAAGATTATTATAAGAGTTGTCTAGTGTGTGTCATCAGGCACAGAGTATGAAAGTTTATCTTGTCCTAAGCAGAAAGGTTCAATACTCCTTCTTTAATAGTATACAAAATGTTATTGATAATAATATGTACAATATTTAGCATACATAGGAAGACAATCATTTATCTCCACAAAGATGTATATATAGAATATCACAATATCTAAACCCATATCCTATATAGGTATTCCTGCAGATATTTTGATATAGAGAGCAGAGTGGATTGCAGCCTCTTTAAAGCTTCTTCTCAAATAGATAATTCCAATTCAGGAAAAAAAAAACCTAACATATATTTAGTTGAGTCTAGGACTTACGGGCACACTCTTGGCCAAAGGGGTGGTCATGCAAACAAATCTTCACCTTTGAGTCTCCAACCATGGTTAACAATCATGCTGTACAATTTATGCCATATCAGGCTATACAACTGTATCATTCTCTGACCTAGACATCGTCAAGCATGAGAATCTGCAAGAGGGAGGATACACAATAGGTGTTGAAACTAATAGCTATTGACAGGGAATAGGATGGCTATTGGTGTATGATTTTCTTTTCTGGGAGAGAAGGCCAATTAAGTGAAATAAATCATATACGCATGTAAATATAGCATTGTTTCTTTGATGTGAGACACAGAAAGGGTAAACAAGAACCAAAACATATAATAAATATTGTGAAATGCAAACACATTGTTCAAAATAGAAGCAAAATGGTGGGCCTGCTTGAGAAAAAAGGAAAAAATAGAAAGAAAACTTTGTAATTAAGGAAGAGACAGGATTGATACAAAGGGAGGTACATGGAAGAAGAAAAGGGGAGCTAAGACATACTGTGTACAGGTACAAGATCCCGATGATGAATGTGGTTATTGTCTATCTATAAATTGTTTCAGTAAACTTAATTTTAAAAAATGAACCAAACTTACAAAGTATACTTTATTCTAGTACCAAGTCCACAAATACCTTAAGAACTTTCTTCAAGAATTGAACACATGAGGGCTGGGGATACAATTCAGTGGCACACGTGCCTGCCTGGAAAGCAGAAAGCCCTGAGTTTAATTCTTGGCTAAAAAGAAAAAAAATGAACACATAGAAAAATTTTAAAAATATGGTCTATGATTTTTACAATGCTATTTTGTGAAATGGGGCCCGACAGCCTTCTGGTTTTCCTTCCCTACCGCCTATCCTTCTTCATTTTCCTTCCTTGGATTTTTGTTGATTTGTTTGCTCTTCTCTACTGATGAGGGTTTTCCA
>NW_004524594.1:10329137-10329850 GCF_000260255.1 Octodon degus
CTGTACCACAGAGCTATATCCCCCACCCCTGTGAGAAATTTAAGGGAGTGTGTTTCTCCCACATTCGTTATACTATCTCTGGCTCAAAGTCATGCTTCGATTAGCAAACAACATGAATGACTGAATTGTGTAATATGTTAACACAGATCCTTCAGTTCCATCAGTTTCCTTATCTTTTAAAATAAAATATTGTCACTGAAATTTAACAAAAATTTCACACTAAAATACATACATTGAACTAAAAGCTAATAAATTATACAAGAATGTACAAGAGCACTGTAGAAAAATCACATTCATTATCTCTAAAAAAATCAAAAATAAACATGAGTAAAACATGACATTTTTTAATTGAAATGCACACATTTCATGGCATCATTTTGCTTAGTTACATGTCCTCTCAGACCCTGTCTGTATGCACGCTTACAAAGTAATTTGGGAATCTTCTATTTTACAGCTAAGGGTTTTTTTCAGTCGGTAACCAAGGTCCCCATAGAGTTTGCTTCTGAACTGATCATTCTCTGTTAGCATCCTGCATTTCAGAGTCCAAGGCCTGCATCTCTGAGATCAGTATTCTAACTGGAGCTAAGAATAGAAAAGAAAGCAAAACTGTCATTTTAATGCTCTCTCCAAATAGCACCACCAGTGTGTTAAATTTAAGTGATCCCAAGTAAACAGTCTAGAGACTATTTTGATAATAAAAATTCACAAGATTT
>NW_004524594.1:10330385-10334894 GCF_000260255.1 Octodon degus
TTTTAATCAAAATCTCTAAATGTTTCTTTCTGCTTCTTTTTGTCACTATAACTTGTTTGCTAAAAATATCAACTAGATAAAATAGATATGTACTTGTCTTTGTGCTGGGCAGTATTGGTTTTCATTCCTTTTTTATTAGATTTCTTTTTTGTCACTGTTATTCAACTCCACAAAATCATTAGTTCTCATTTGTCCCTGGAACAATGATCCCTTCTCCATAGTGTGCATATTTTCCCCCCCTTAAGCCAATTTCACTGTCATAACACAAAGGGACTTTGGCAAGTGATCCAGAGTAAGCCATTAACATAATTCTACACACATTTTCTGCTGTGGTTGAATTTTCAGAGTGCAATGCGCTCCATATTGGTAGTGTGACATACCGAGAAACTTGACTCTGTTGATATGTCCGGATCAGTTAGGTCAAATTTTTGCTTTTGCTTTTGTTTTTGTTGGAAATGGGGATTGAACTCAGTCCCTTGCACTAGCCAGGGAAGCACTTATTCTACTGAGCAGTCTCTCTGGCTCCCGATTTGCCAGTTTTTTTTGTGAGTTCAAACTCCATGATACCTCCTTCTTCTATGACTTAGAGAGAAACATACATGTATGTTTGGCTACCAGCAATGTATCAGGGTGACCAAAGAGAGAGCCAGAAACTAAATAAGAAAATATGAACAAGTTACCTACAAGGAAGCCTAAATATGCAGAGGTCACAGTTTGGGTATGAAATCAAGTTGTTCTGGAGGCAGAATCCCTTAGGCCTTTGGATATCATAATACTTCAGTGGGACATTGTTTTTCTCTTACTACTAGGCTATATAGACAGTGATGGTAGACTTCTGTTTCTCAGCATTTATGCTAGAGTTCTAACCCCTGGAATATCAGAATGCAACCTTATTTTGGAATAGAATTCTTGAAAAAGCAGCCCATTGTAAATGGAATTATTAATGTGAGCCAAGCTCAATATAACTGGGATCCTTGCACAGATGGAAATGTGGACAGACATATACATAGAGGGAAGACAGAACGGGTCATAGGAGATAGTCCTGCGCATGCCAAATAGAAAGCCTTGAAGAGAAGCTTCTTTCCTAGCCCTTAAAAGGAAAAAAAGAAAAACAAACAAATTACGTTGATTTGGGACCAAATATGTATATCAATATCTTTCTGTTGTACAGATCATCCAGTTAATTTTGGTGACCTAAGCTAAGAGAAAAGGTGAAACTGTCTTCTATGCTTGTCACTCGCTTTCCAATGAGTCCTCCCTAGGGCTGGCGAGATAACTCAGCAGATTAAAGCGCCTGCTTAGGCAAGCTTAGACGAGTGCAGGGACTGCGGTTCAATTCCTGGCACCACATGCCACGCCAGCCCCTCCCTCAGGGTAGGCTGAGCCGGCCACAAAAAACAAACAACAACAACAAAAAAAGGATCAGACTGCTCAAATGAGTCATCCCATACTTTTAGTGAAGGAACAAATACAAACAGGTGAATAGAGTAACACATGTCACCATCATCAATATAGAGACATAACATTGATAATTTTCACAACAGTAAATGAGCTTGAAAAACATCACATCCTTCTGCTCCAGTAAAACCTCTTCTATCTATGGCTATGCTCTTTAGAGTTGAAGTCACTAAAATTCCATTACTTATTTAAGTCATTTTCAATTTTTTTCTGTCAGATGTCTACTGAAACAATCTGATAGGGACACCAGTTTTGAACATCGTGCTTTGCAAATGTCTCCTCCAATCATATAAATTTTCTCAGCATGACATACTACAAAATAAATTACTGTTTAAACAGATGATACTTTATGAGTTGACATAATAGCATTTTATATAAGTAATTCCTATAAAATGCAAAACCAGTAATGAATACCTGTATCTTGCTAATTGAAGAGCTTCATCTTCCACAGTTGCCATTCTTGGCTTCAATAACTCAGCTTTTCCAAACACTTTGTTTTGGATTAACTAATGGGATACTTGGAGCACACAGGTGAACTGAGTCAGCATGGTGCAGCATGTGCAAGGCTCACCTGAGGATTGTTGCCAACAGAATAAAAGCTGAACTGGAGGAGAAGGCAGTACAATGTAGATTTCCTGGAGACATCCATCTTGCTTGCTTTCCTCATATGAATTCAGCTGTTCTCATCGCCAGAAGGGCTTAGGTCATATCTGTTGCTGAGCATGGCTGTGGTTCTTTTCAAGGGAGCTCTGGTTCTTACTTTGAAGGTCATTCTTGGCTCCTGTGCAGATCCCTCAGCATGTGGCAAGGATCTGTCACCCTGCTGATGCAGACTTTCTGGTTTTCTCCACTAATCTTTGAGCCCTCCTAATACACACAGTGGTATAGACTTGCAAGAGGCATTGTTGTGAGTTGTTGACCTCCAACTGGACTCACGGAGAGTATTGTCATGGGTTCTAAATCTTCAGCTGGACTCATGAAGGTAATTCCGTGGCATCCAGGCTTTCAAATGGGTTCTTTGGGTCTCTAGTGTGTGGACAGATCTCTAGCATTCCTCTGTATTTGACTATTTGGGTGAATATTGTAAAATAATCCTACAAATTGTGTCCTGCAGTACATCTATTCCCTTATAATCCCTGAGTGCAATAATCTGATAACAGACAACAGAGGAATTTTTTTTTTTGCTTAGAATCTTTATGAAATGCTTGTGCATGGTGTGTGCACACTGGAGAATTTCAGCACTCCGCATCCTTTTCTCCCAAACCTCGGCTCAAATCCATTACAAAGCAGAATCGCTGCTGCCTTGGGTGATAAATCACCATATAACAACCATCAGGGCATTTAATTTGTGGCCAAAATCAATTGGGACTTGCTGATGCCAAAGAGTAATATATTGTCAGTTTTTAAAAAAGCCATGAAAGTGCTCACTCAGTCACACACATTGGATATTACACTTCAGTACAAGATAGACCGCCAGCCACCTTGATGACCAAACATCAATTTATAGTTTATAAAAGCCAAACAGACAAATTGTAAGAAAAATGTGCTTTGATTTCAACGTTGACATGTGCAGAGTTTGGCTGGAGTAAAAAAGTTGAATGGATCTGGAGAAAAACACAGAGAGATATATGGTAGTTTTAAGGCTTTTTAATGAGGAAGGGTTTCGTTTTGTTTCATTTTGTTTTTTTGTAGAAGATGGGGAAAGAGAAATATGAAGAAACTGAGGGTACTTTATTCATTAAGTAAAGTGCTCCAACAATCCTCAAATACTATTTAGTAAATATTACTGAGTTACAGATTATCATTTGAGCCACCTATTCATGCGTCCATTGCTGCTACATGTAGCACAAGAAAAGTGTTTTTCACTGTTTTCAAATAATAACTGTGTTATCCCTGAAACTCCAGGGTAACTTAGAGAATGTTAGACACTTCACTGTTTGCTGCTGCATAAAGAAATATTCATCCAAAGGATAAGAATAATGTCTAGGCTTCTGTTTCCGCCAGTAATTATAGCTTAATATTTTTTTCATCACAAGATCAGAAATACAATGACATTCTAATGTACAAAAATGAGGGGTTTGTATCAGTCACCATGAGAAAGGTCTCAAGCATTTCAATGTTCTTCTGAAGCTGGTGTTACGCAAAACCAAAAACAGTTATATAGCTATTTTCTCATTACTCTGTATTTGTGACGCACAAAAATTGAACTTATCTTGGGAAATTAACACATGTCACTATGCGTCTTAATCATTTTTCCTTTCCCTTGTCCTGCCTATTCTCCATTTCTACTCAACTTCAGATCCTTCTGCTATCTCTACCTTTTGAGTCTTATCATCTCTCTTTTATTTAGCTCTTTCAATTATTGAATTTTTGGTTCTTTGTATAAGAGAGACCATGTGATATTTCACCTTCTGTGTCAGATTTATTTCACTCAGCATTATGATTTCAAGTTGCACTCATTTATTTTACAAAGGATTTAAATTTTCTCTCTTTGAAGGCATATATGTGCCTGTCACTGGGCCTATTTTGGCTATTATGAGTTTTACTGCTGTACACATGGGCGTCCATATTTCACTATTAGCACAATGTCTTTAACTCTTTAGGGAACATATATAGAAAGGAAAAGCTGAGTCTAACTAAATGTCTAGTTTTAGTTTTTTGAGGACTCTTCACACTAATTTTCATTCACTCTCTTTTCTAAGGTAGATATTAGTGCTAGAATTATTATCATTCTCAATTTGCTCTCTGTACATGTTTTATGTCCTAAGACCTATACCTTCCAAAGGATAATATTAACACTCACTTTATTACTAAATAGCAGACTGTAAGAGTTAAAATTTGCCTTGGGTCATACAATCATTAAGAACAAAGTGACTCTTTTAACTTCAAGGTGGTTTCATTCCAAACCTTTCCAAGTTCCTCATACATACAAGACAGCTAAGAGGGTAGAACTGATGATGAAAACCAACAGATGATATTCTACAGATTAATCATCTGCCAACACCACTACAAGTACCCTAGAAAATAAATGCTCTTCTCATTTAATAGGAT
>NW_004524594.1:10336524-10339508 GCF_000260255.1 Octodon degus
GCCTGTAATCCCAGGCTGGGGAGGCTGAAAAGAGGAAAACTGTCTTAGTTACTTTTTGCCCAATGCTGCAACAAATACCTGGCACTCAAATGATGAAGGGAAAGGTTTATTTAGCTCACAGTTACTGGAGGGTTCAGTCCATATTCCACTGGCTCCAAGGCAAACAACTGCAGTTCGTGCAGCAGAAAACAATGAAGAGCAGAGGAGGAGCAGCAGCTGCGGCGTCCACCAAGCCTTTCTCTTCCTTCTGCACTGACTGCGAAGACCAATGCTCCACAGTGAAGATCAGAGCTCCTCCAAAGTGGCATGACTGCGAAGGTCAAGCTCCTCTGATGCCTGGGACTTCTCCACGCAAACTGGGACAGGGCAGCGGGAAGCCAGGCAGGGCCAGGCAGGGCGGCAGGAAGCCTTTCTCAATTCCTGATCCCTGCCCACCTCCAGGGCTAGGCCCCCATTCAGCCAAGTTGACACAGCGTATCAACTAACACAATAACTATGAGTCAGAGCTGTGTAGGGAGACCCTGTACCAAATGCATTAAAAAAAGAAAGAAAGAAAAGTTTCCATTGAAGTAGGAATGGAGAATAGTAGCCAGTGATTTTATGTTAAGAACATTATCCTTGAAATAAAAGCCTACTGTATATTCAAATAAAGAAACTGGAAGCTATCTGAGCATATGATTATGGATCTATGAGAAAATTAAAAGTATGAGATGTGTAATGGGAAACAGCACCATAGAAAGAATCATAAAGCTGAGTAAATAATGTAGAAAATAAACTAGATAGAGAAGGGGGACATTTAAACTTTTGAAGTACAGGACCAGCCAAATAGCTCAGCGGATTAAAGCACCTGCAAGCAGGTGCAGGGGCTGGGAGTTCAATCCCAGGGCCTGCCGTGCCAGCCCTGCCCCCGGGGCGTGCTGAGATGGCAGTTGAGACTTGGCGTGGTGGTGTGCACCTGTAATCCCAGCTCTTAGGAGGCTGAAAACAGAAGAATCACTACTAGCCCGATCTAGTGGTGAGACTCTAAACACCCTGTAGACCCTTCCCTAAAATAAAAAAATAGATAAATAAATCAAAGGCAAAACAAAAGAAAAGGAATAAACTTTTGAAATGCAGACAGGGGGCAAAGGGTAATATCCAGAAAATGTGGAGAATAGTAAAAGATACAGTCTTCTGAGACAGAGATGAGCAACTGTTGCAAAGTTTACCAAGAGTTTAAGTAAAATGAAGACAGAAACATCACTTTATGTCAGGTGATATATTTGGTGATATCTATAAATCGAAGGCCGTAGCAACAATCTGAGAGTCTCATGTACCAATTAAAGGAGCTGAAATAGAAGAAATGCTTACTTTGTTTAACTAATGCTGTGTAATGAATTGCTCCTAAAATTAGAAACATAAAGCAATCATTTATTAAGTTCAGATTGTCTTTGGTCAGCAATTCAGGACAGTCTTAGCCGAGCAATGCCTCTTCTGGTTTCCTCTTTGCCTGAAGTGAGAATTCATTAGAAACTGGGAGATCTGATTCCGAGTTGGTTCTGTCATAATTGGGGCACTGTACCGTGAGCTCCTGGATAACAGCTGTAACTGTAGACTTACTAAGAGACTTGTTAAATATTCCCAGGCCATGACAGCTGCCTCTCCCCTGAGCATGTAACAGGAGCCAAAAAGAAATCACAGCACTCGTAAGACATGCACCACTCTCTTCTATCATCCTCTGCTGGCCATAAAGTTATTTCCTAATGCATGATAAACTGGCCCTAATTTAGACTGGTTCTAATTAGTAAAAGTTTGGTACAATAAAACAGTAAACATGAGTATAGCAGTTTCCTCATTTTTTTTTTTGTCATTCTAGCAAATTATCAAATGTCAAGGTAGGTACAGGAATTCCTGAATTTTCACTCACAAAAGTGAGTAAGGTACAAAAGATTAAACAATTGGAGCACCTTACAAGAGATAAGGTACAAAGATAAAAATGCTCACCAGCATTTCAGTGTCTGTAATTTTTATTGATGTTTAATCATGTAGCTATGATTGACTAAATCATGGTAAATATTGTTGAACTCTATCTCTACCTCTCTACACCACTGCTGAACATCAACTTGATTTTATAATGTCAAAAGTTTAATACACTACTCACATTCTTGAGCTTTCTGGAATGGACAGCCCCAACTCTGAATCATTTCTGTCAAAATAAAAATTTATCTAGGGGTCTACATTAATAATACATATATTCCTCCCTCTCAGGAAATTTACAAGTGTCTAGTACAAACTCTTTGCAGGAACATATAGACAAGGGCCAGATCTCTATATGGTTAATTTTTCCTAGTATAAAAAGGTATCATTTTTGTTACTCCAGCAGAGCTCCTAAAAATACTGTTGCAGAAAAGGGAATAATATTTTAGATTCTCTGAAATGATAGACATTGACAGATCAATGTAAAGCCATCACCTATCTTTTCAGTTTCTGACTCTTAAATCCAGGGTTTTAGTCACTGATTTTTTTTCTGTATCAACAATAATAATGAGTAGCTCTTTCTACTTGGGAACCTAAATTAGAAAGATTTCATGAATTTTCATCCCTGTGCATGAGGCAAGATGACAATCATTCTTAGTTCAATGATAGTTATGTGAGTATCACAGAAAACACATAGGAAACTAAAGCCAGTGTCCCCGTGGAGAGTAGGGACTGGTGACTGTGGATTTGACATTAGCACATGCCATCTTCTATTTTCTTCTCACTGCTAGGACACTTGGGCATAATGGATCACTTCATGTTATTTCTTTCCATGTGTGTTTCTATTGTTAAATATAAACTCTATTATGCTACATTTACATCTATTCAGTCAGATACCATTATTGTGCATCTAGGGTGTTATTTTAAGGAGACTCATTTAATTTTAGATATAAATAGAATAGGTTAGTATCACAAAAACCCATTCCAAGGGCAGGCCATATAGCTCAACGGATTAAAGTGCCTGCAAG
>NW_004524594.1:10343818-10359067 GCF_000260255.1 Octodon degus
GCCCACGCTGCGCCTGGGCTGGGACTGGTCCCGCAGGCGCAGGGTAGCAGGAAGCTCTCCCGGCATCATTTTCCCTCAAGGAATTTGTTATGATTGATTTACTGGTTTATTTGCCATTTGAAGACTACCAACTGTCACTATGCCGTACTTTTTGGTTTCATTTTATCCAGACATAATAAGTCATGAAGAACTTAATGTACTCTGGCTCCACAGAATTCTTGCATTTAGGGAAGAATGCAAGTTTCAGGTATTTTTGTAAGATATTTTATAATAACTGCTAAAGTCACTGTAATCTCAGTACTAGGGATGATGAAGCAGGAGGATTATTGTAAATGCCAAGCAAACTTGGGCTGTGAAGTGAGCTCAAGGCCAGCTTGAACTGCATAGGGAGACCCTGTCTCAAAAAGATAGGTAGATAGATAAATCCATAGATAGATAGATAGATAGATAGATAGATAGATAGACAGACAGATACATACATACATACATACATACAGTAGCTGCTGCCTCTGATGGCTGAGAAGTCATAGCATCCAGCGAGTTCACCAACATGTAAGGCAAACACGAACATCTGAATCCTACAGGGACACAAACGACTCAGATAACATATTGGGTTACAGTTATTCTTCATCTTCAAAAATTATTACACACATGTAATCCAGCAGTGGTGCAGTAGTAAGGAAGAAGGACTAAAGTCTAGAAATCAGTTAGAAATCGATCCCAAATTTAAAAGGAAGAGGAACATATGTAGTGATGATTCAGTCACTTGAAGTGTAAGATGTTTCATATCTCACTCCATTACAGTAATAATTTTAAATAAGTATGCATATTTAAATAATATAGTACAAACAAGATTAAAAATAATTTCATATGAACTTATGTTATTCAAAAATTACTATAATTCAATTTCAAAACTAACCCACTACTTCATTGCCAATAAAATATGCATCTTGCAAATAATCACTTTTCTCTGTTAATTTTTATCCTTCCAAATATACACAGAGAAGTATTTAATTACAATAGGAAAAAAAAGTTTTATTCAAAAAATAAAATATGCTTAAGATAAAGGTTTTTAAAATTACATCAGGGTTTATAACTTTTAGTTTATATAAACTCAAAAATGTCATAAGTACTTTTTCATTTACTTTTCTGAACTTATAAAGTGTTGAAATAAATGTGATATCAAAAGAAAAATGGATATGCCATTATTTTATAATGGTCTCGAACATTTTCTGAATTCTAAACAGAGAAACACCAACTGTAAAATGTCTCAGTGCTACTGGAAAATGGTGGGAGTAGAGCTGTTTTATTATTCGCCTCTGCATTCAGGTATAATTCTTATCCAGAGTATATATTTGCATATGTTTTATTATTGTTCTGACATCTACATAAGTTATGTGCTAAATATTTATTTTATTTCTTTCTTTGTGAGGTTTTGTGTTTGTGACAAATAATAGATTCACTGCTATTGAATTATGGCTTTATTTTTTATCTTCCTCTCTAATCCAAGAAAGATCCTTGCATTTTGAGGAAGCTAGCTTCCCGTAAACAGGGTACATCAGTACTGAATTGATAGCTGCAACACTTACAGCATTCTTTTCTTTCTTTCTTTCTTTCTTTCTTTCTTTCTTTCTTTCTTTCATTTTTTTAAGTAAATTAACAACAGCAGCTTGATAGCAAAAATGGAAAGTTAGAATAAGAAAAAGTACATTTTGGGGTGAGAAAAACTAAAAAGTTTCTCTGCTTAAGACATTTATGTGTCCTACTACAAAGACTTTATTATTGTTGTTGCTCAAAATTCCAGAAAACAAATTCAAACTCACAGGTATGTTCTCATTTTAAAGATAAATATAGCATTTATAAAATATTTTTAATATTTTAAAATGTGTTATCAGACACCAGGGATATAGCTCAGTGTCAATGGCACCTGCTTGGCAAATGCTATGTCTTGAGTTAGATTCCCAGTATGAAAAAAATAATAATAAAAAGAATAAAATATATCATCACTTCTATTGTTACAAATATGAAAACTGAGTTTCCAACTGTTCTTTAATTTTGGTTCATTATCTAGAAGACAACTCATAACTATTAAGTGATCATTAAATCTGAATAAATAAAATCATGCTATCTTTAATTTTCAAGGGATTGTGGATTTAGAGCAATATTTACTGCTCATAAATATCAAACACTCCCTCTTATCATTAACACTCCCACAGTCCTCAAATATTCAGCCACAGGAGTGGCCATCTGACCAATAATGAGATATTCATATTACAGCCAGGACTTAAGTCTGATGAATGATTATCCCTCAGATAACTAATGATATAAAATATCATAACTTTTACCTAGAATAGTGATATAAATGCAATCTGAAATGCCTTTGGAAAGCTTGTGTGTTGAAACATTACTCAGCTGATTATACTGTTGATGCCTTTATAAACTAGAGGCGGTAGGGCCTGATATATCACATTTAGTGTAGAGATAAGATACTTCCTGGAAGAAGAAAAACTGAAGAAATTCATGACAACCAAGTCAACCCTACAAGAAATATTGACTTATTTTGGAAAGAGAAAAGAATGACTACAACTTTAAGAACAAAGGGAAGGAATCACCAGTTAGAGCAACACAGAGGGGAAAGGTAGGGAACCTAAAACTGGAAAACAATATCACAAAGATAAGTCAATTGATATTAGTTATAACAGCCAATGTAATTGGGGTTAATTCACCAATCAAAAGAAGCAAACTGGAAAAATGCATCAAGAAAAAAAAAATCCAACAACATGCTATATACTGGAAACAGATGTAACTCAAAAGGAAATTAAATACTGAAAGTCAAAAGGTGGGAAACAATTCTCCGTATGAAAGGAACCAAGAAAAAATCAGGGTTAGCTATTCTGGTTGCTGAAAATGTCAACTTCAAACCAAGAATGGTTAAAAGAAATAAAGCAACTACATACATTTTAGAAGAAACTGCAAGAGGAAGAGATAACTGTAATAAATATATATGCACCCAATATATGAGTACTCAACTGCATGAGACAAATTTTAGCAATCAAGAAAAATCAAATGAACAATAGCATGATTGGAATGGGGACTTTAAAACCATATTATCACAAAAAGATATATCAAGCAGACAAAAATCAGCAAAGAAATAACAGAAGTAAACCAAATTTATGAAGAAATAGTCTTAGTAGAACTTTATAGAGTGTTCCATCCAACAACATCAAAATACACATTTGTCTCGGGTGCACATGGGATGTTCTCCAAAATAGTCCATATACTAGCACATAAAGTGTGCTTAAGTAAATACAAAGGAATTGAAATGATCCCATGCATATTATATGACCATTGTGCAATGAAATTGGTAATTATTGACAAAAGAAACAGCAAAACTACATAAACACATTGAAATTAAATAACATCATCCTGAACAATCAATGGATCACAGATGAAATTAAACAATCATTATAATCTAATAAAAATGCAGATACAGTCTACTAAAATCTGGGGAATTCAGTGAAAGCTGTCTTAATAGGGAAATTCATAGCAATAAGTTCTTACATTAAGCTAACAGAATGAGCCCAAATAAACAATCTTATACTCCACCTTAATCTCCAAGAAAAAAGAGAAAATCAAGCAAAATCTCAAAGAATTCAAGGAATTATGAAGAGTGGAGCGGAAACAAATGCAATGGAGATGAAGAAAAAAATACAAAGAATTAATGAATGGAACATTAGGGTCTTTGAAAGAATAAATAAAATTTGATAACCCCCTAGCCCACATTATCAAAACAGGAAAAATTCAAATACATGCAACAAGGAACGAAAAGGGTTCTCATTACCAATCCATAGAAATTATGAAGATTATCAATACTTCCTTCCAAAATCTTTACTCTTAAAGGATGGAAAACACAGAATGCATGGACAGAAGCCTAGAGAGATCCAGAGGGGCCTATGGGGCACAGAGGAGCAGGAAGCTCTCCAACACACTCACTGGGCCTGGACTTGGACTCAGTCAGGAGGGGTCATGAGAGTGTGGTGGAATTTCTCACTCACATGCCAGGCCTGGGCCTCGGATTGTTCTGGAGTGACTCAGAGGGGTCCCGAGTGCGTGGCTGAGGGTCTCACTCACATGCTGGGCTTGGCCTGGTTCCGGAGGCATTCAAGAGGTGCGGGGAGGTGTGGAAGCTCTCCCACACACTCACCAAGCCTGAGCTTGGGCTGCATTTGGAGGGGTCCAGAGAGCACAGCCCACTTGTAGATTTAATGACAAAATTCAATAGTTCAGCAGGATACAAAGTCAGCACTCAAACATCAGTAGTATTTCTATACACAAACAAGAAACACACTGAGAGAGAAATTATGGAAAACACATCTTTCACAATAACATCTAAAAGCAAAACAAAACAAAAAGAAATATTGAGGAATCAAACACACAAAGTAAAACCTGAATAAAGTGAAAATTCTGAAAAAAAGTGGTTGAAGAGGATTTCAGAAAATGGAATGATATCCCCTGCTCATCGTTAGAAAGAACCACAATTGAGCAAATGGTCATACTCTGAAAATTTTTATATAGGGTCAATCCAATTAAAACACCATTAGTATTGCTTGCAGAGATAGCTCAAACATTCCTACACTTCATCTGGAACCGGAAAAGACCCAGAATAGCAAAAGCAATCCTAGGCAGCAAAGAAAAGGCAGGAGACATCACAATCTCCAATCTCAAATTATACTACAAAGCTACTGTAATGTAAAAAATATCAGCAATGCATTGACAAAGAAAAAGATGTGAGCATCAGAGGAAAAGTGTAGAAGATGCAGACACAACTACAAGCACACACTCAGCCACCTTATCTTTGACAAAGGGGCCAAATATGTTCAGTAGAAGAAAAATGGCCTCAGTTATAAAAGGTGCAAGAAAAATCCTGACATTTTCTACAGGCCAACGGCTAATATTAGAGCCATTGATGATTGGAAAAGGAAGAAGTGAAATTATCATTAGCAGAGAACATGATACCACATGTAGAAGACCCCAAAAACTCCACTAAGAGACTTGTAGATTTAATGACTTGTGGATTTAATTTAACACTTTGTATCCAAAGTGTTGCCAAAGGCTAATGTTAGACCCATGATATCACCATGCACAAAATTACAGTCAAAATATATCAAAGGTTTAAATATTAAAACAGAAATACTTAAGCTCTTGAGGAAAAAAGTAGGTAGGAATAATAAAGATATATGGGGTAGGAAGAGTCAATCAATAAAAACCAGACTGCACAGAAAATACCTCAAGGAATCAGCAACTGAGATGTCATTTTTTTGAAATGTTTTTGCACATCAAAAGAAATCACCAACAGAATAAGAAGAAAATCCACAAATTGTGAAAAAAAAATTTATAGCCAACTATCCCTCAGACAAAGGACTTTTATTTGGAACATTTAAGGTATTTTTTAAAAATCAGGCCTCCAGGGCTAGCCAGATAGCTCAGTGGATTAAAGCACCTGCTTAGGCAGATGCAGGAGCTGGGGGTTCAATCCCTGGCCTGCCGTGCTGGCCTCGTCCCCGGGGTCACACTGAAATAGTGATTCAGACTGGGCATGATGGTGTGCCTCTGTAATCCCAGAACTAGGGAGGCTGAAAAACAGGATAATCATTATCAGTCTGATCTGTGTAGTGAGACCCTTTAGACCCTTTACAAAATACATTTCAAAAATAAAATCAGGACTCCAAAATTCGAAGAACCAATCCAAAACAGGTCCAAAATGGGCATCTAAGATAAACATATACTTCTCAGATGAAGAAATACAAATGACAAATAAATATATGAAAAAAAAATCCTCAACATTATTAGTCATTTGAGAAATGCAAATTAAAACAATGTTGAGAATCCATTTCCCCTTGAAAAAATGGCGATCATTAAGAAGTTAATCAATAAGAAAAGATAGAGGGGCCATGGGGAAAAAGGAACCCTTCAACACTATTGGTTGGAGTGTAGATTTTTCAACCACTACAGATATTAGTGCAGAGATTTCTCAGAAAGCTAGCATTTGAGGTCCCATTCAACCTAGTTATCCCTCTCCTGGATATTTTTCCAAATGAGGTGAAAACATCATACCACAGCAATATATGTGCACCCCTGCTTATCGCTGCACAATTTGTCATAGCTAAATCTGTAATCAACTCAAATGCCCATCACCTAAGGAACAGATAAAAAAAATGGTATTTTTTTATAGGATGGAGTATTACATAGCTATAAAAAGATGAACTTGAGGCTTTTATAGCTAAATGGATGCAACTAGAGACCATACTCATAAGTGAAATAAATCGTATTGTCTCCCTAAAGTAAGAACATGAAAGAGTAAATAAGGTGTTTTTTGTGGGTTTTTTTTGTTTTGTTTTGTTTTGTTTTGTTTTTGTTTTTGTTTTTGTTTTTGTTTTTTTCTGTATTGTAGGGAAAGGTCTTCTATAGGATGTTCCCAGTCTCATTACTAGATTGGGTTCATAGTGATCCGCCTGTTTATAGCCTCCCAAGAGCTTGGATTACAGATGTGATCCACCACATCCAGTCTCAAATGTAATCTCAGCATGCCCCTGGGGTGGGGCCAGCACACCAGGCCCGGGGATCGAATCCCCAGCCCCTGAGCCTACTTGTAGGTGCTTTAATCCACTGAGCTATTTGTAAATATGATATTAAAGGTGCGATTGGCACTGTGAAAGGGAATGTACCTGTTCAAAGGGAAGGAATGATTGGGATGAGCATATGGTCAAGGTGTGCAAAGGGATATTTAAGTATGCAGGCAGGCTTAGATAATTGTACTGCGGATTTCTTCTTGTCTACAGAGGGAAGCAGGTGTACCTAATTTTTCCTCTTGTCCTTTTTAATTCAACTTTTTAAAAAGAATCTTGCATGCTCATATCTGTTAATATGAGCAACTAATTTGATGGTACCATTAAGCAATACAACAACCACTATCAAGTTTTTATTGTTTACTTGGTGCAATTCTATATCATTTCTGTCTTTCTTTCCTATTTTGTATTTTCTTTAAACAATGAAAAATTTAAAAAATGAAATAAAGGTATTTGTGAAGGTTGATATTCTAAATATTGTAATCAAAATAACCAATGTTATATAATTTTTTAAGAAGTATTTTCCACTAAAAACTTTAAAACATAAAACAATATCACATTACTTATATTTGCCAGTATATCTGCACACTAGTCTGCCCTGAATCATCAGTTAAACTCCATTCCTTCCTGATTTCTTTCTTCCATCACATACATATTCAGTTTTTTCTTATTTACTCCTGCTTCACCTCCAACAACAATAATAGACAAAATCTTATAAGACTTGCCATTTTAGGAACTAATCATCAAGTAACTTACACTTACAAAATATAGCTTCAGGAATCAGTGTCGTATCAGTCAGAGTTTACTAGGGGAATAGGTATAACACAAGATATATGAATGCATAAGAAATTACAAGATTAACAGGGCCAGGAGATAGTTCAGGATCTTAAGCTCCTGCTTGGCAAGTGCAAGGTCCTGAGTTTGATCCCCAGTACAAAACAACAAAAAGAATAAACATGCAATAAAGAAGTTACAAGACTTACTCCTGACAGTCAGCCACACAGTTGGATAAAGAAGCATGCAAAGGATGTGTCTGCACCTGGAAAATTGAAAGATTCGGTCCAAGGTCTGGAACTCACTACAGTGTTCTGTGCAAGTTCCTATCAGGAGGCCAGTGGGTCTGCCAGGGAAAGTTGATGAATCTACACTGTAAGGCTGAAGGATCCAAGGCAGAAGCCTAGGAGTCTGGTAGAAGCCAGAAGTTGACCTCCAAGCAGATTGCAAAGACCTGAGCCCCTCCCAGAAAAAGGAATCCTCCATCCATCCTCAATTCCCTTTTATGTCCTTTAAGTAAGGAGTTACTCCAGCGTGGGACGGCCACACCCTAGGGTGTGGAACTGCTGAGCTGATTTAGTTAAGCTTTTTTTTTTTTTTTTTCCTGGAACCAGGGCTTGAACTCAGGCCCTTGTGCTTGCCAGGGAAACGCTTATTCCACTGAGCTATCCCACCCGGCACCCTTAGTTAAGCTTTTGACTTCTCAAGTTGACACAACTGAACAACCACTGCAGGTCTCCAAATTCCAAATCACACATGAGAAAATCAAGGCATAGAGAAGTGTAGTAGCTTCTCCAAAGTCACACAGCTCTGAATAGAGGATCAAAAGTCCTACCATGGCATTTAGGCTTTCATTCTGAGCCTTTAACTACTACAGATACTAAGAAGCAGGTAGACCCTTAATCCTGATCAGCTCACTATGATTACATTATAGCATAAGTCTTCCTAAAACTTAATTTATTGAAAACATTTATGCATCTTCTAAACACATTTGATTATTTTTGCTCATTTTTGCGTGTATATAAATGATCATGATCACCTCATGTATTCTGCACTGACTCATTTCATGAATTCTTCCCAATCTTGGCATGATTTCCTTTTTGTTTCCCATCCCAATATGCAATTGATTCCACATGGTTATTTGTAAAATACAGTTTAGAAGAGGTAGCAAATCTTTCTAAACCTCTGATGAGTTAAAATCCCATTTAGTGTGAAACTCACATACAGATGACCATGATCTTCTGATCTAATCTCAGCATATGTTAATTTTTTAGACTTTTTAATCTAATTTTATTAAAGAGAACAAAAATAGTATTAAAATGGAAAAATTACAAGTGATACAAAATTTCACTTAACAAAGTAATATGAATTTCACAGTATTTGTTGCTAACGCACAGCATTGTCTCCCAATCCTTTATTTGTATTTCCAGACATAAGCATGCAAAATTGGAGGAAGAAAGAAAAAAATGCATAAGAAATTAAGAGGAGAAAAAATGAGAAACAAATGAATAAAGGAGACAAAATAAATTAAATAATTATCTGTTCCTTTGCATAGACCTGTGGAAATTCACAGTACAGTTGCCCAAACCAATTGTTAAGTTCATAGTATATCACCTGTAGCTCTTTCCTTTCCCAGTTTCTTGAATGAAACCCCCCTTTACTGTACTCCATATCTAGCCAATGAGTCCTTCTCCTCCTGGAACATTTGTAGCCTTTATCCTCTCTTTGCCTAGGATCCTTTTCTTTATGTCCTTTATATTGCATGCTTCAGCCATGTGTGAAGCCATACAGATAATCTTTCTAATCCAGTGTTGTTCTGTTTATGGTAACCATGTCACAAGCATCATCATCACTTGCAAAATTAATAGAAAAAGCAGAAATGCAGCTCTTCTATATCTTCACCTAAACAGCTGCAAAATCTGGATACAAAGGTCTGTGTATATAAATCCCCAAGATATGTTGTTGGATGTTAGTCTTGTGACCTGTGAACTCCACTTTAAATTGCCCAAATCTACTTCTTCCAACTGACATTATCACACTTACTAATTTCAAAGACCCTGTAACTGTACCATTTTTTTTCTAGATGCACTTTCTTGATCTCAATTGCAATCCCTATTGCTACTAAAGTAAAGCAGAGTCATTGAATTTCCAGGTCCCACAAAAAGCTGGTAGTTTATTTTGAGAAGTGAAACACAGGACTGGATCTCGGATCATGGAAGAACTAATGAATGTTTATGTGATTGAGCTGCTACCTGCTCTAGTCAACTGAGGAATCACCCAGAAAAGTTCTTAGAAGTTCTCATCTACAGTTCAGAAAATGGAATTCTTTAGGTACCAGTAAATTTCCCTATTACACTAAGGTTATTCCAGGGTCCTGTGAGTTCCTCAGTAGTGCCAGGTCTGTCATGAATAGAAGATAAAGAACACCCTCCCCTCCAAAGAAAACATACCCCAGAAGCCCCAGGGGAGGCAGTATGTGACACCACATCAACATTTCATAAACACACTAAGGTGACATGCTGTCAGGTAATCTCAGCATGAGGCTGATGGTCACAGAAATACTTGGAGCACATAAATGGAATGAGAAGATGTGAAGTGTCTATGAGAGCTGTCTATCATGCTTTTAGACAATAATTTCCACATCAGTTAATGAATGTCAAAAAAAAGAAAGTAGCCAGTCTTAACATGTTTCCAAATGAATAAAATCAATTGCATAATTCATCTATTAAATCACACGCACAGACACATCTAGTTGAGATTAAGAAAAATTTTAAACTTGTTATGATAGCTCCATTGCCCTATGCCATTTCTATCTTATCTAAATGTCATTCATTTGGAAAGGAGACTCTAGTTAATTTAAAAGTTTATTTTCAGGCCAGGAAGATGGCTCAGTAGAATAAGCGCTTCCCTGCCAAGCGGAAGGGCCTGAGTTCAATCCCTGGTTCTGCAAAAAAAAAAAAAAAAAAAAAAAAAAAAAAAAAAAAAAGTTTATTTTCAATGATCACTTAATAGTGGGTTAAAGAAGCTTCATTTCTTGCTACTTTTATATTTTGAAGGAAATTATAGGTGAGTCAGTTAGACTGATAGTGTGAAATAAAGATTTGTGATCATGCAGGATGAGATTGCAGAGTGAGAATATTTTATTGTTATACTCTAGGTCAGTGGTTTTCAATATTTCCCATACAGCAGAATGAACTGGAAGAATTTTTTTTTTAAATACAGTCTCAGATTAGATCTCAGAATTTTTACTGGGAAGTCAGAAAAACAGAGTAAAAGCTTGTCCAACAAGTCCCAGACAGACAATGCTGGTACTGTGATCATAGGGACCACGGCCTGGAAATGACTGATTGAAGAATCAAGTAGTTTATATTTCTTGTTCATCTGAGGTTCAGCTTCTACAAATTGTTTGCTTCGCACTCCAGTGGCTTAAATTTCAAATCAAGTCATAGTTACTATGTTTAGTCAATGTACTTATAATCATATTTTAAGTCAATGCTAAAAATTAGAGAATTCTAAATATTTTCCTCAGTAAAAGACAGTCTTTGGCAGCTTACTGAATGCACATTCAATGATGTATTTGAATCCCTCACACATTGATATATAACTGATTTTAGGCTATTTGATTTATTTGATTTCACTTGATGCCTATTTATTTTGACATTTTCCCCACAACCAATTTCTGCACATTTCATGACTGCACCATGATTTGTTCTATCAAATAGTCTCTTTTAATCAATTTTCATGTAATCCACTCAGAAAATTAGTCCCTTTCTTTATTTCTTCCATAAAACATTATGTCCTACAGCTTTTTTCCCTATAGTTCTACTAGGCAGAAACCACACAACAGGCAGGAGCTGATGTGAGCATATGGCTTATTTAAAATAGAAAGGACAGCTCAGGCGAGCGTTGTGACTGACACTGCCTGACAGCTGCCCTACTGATCCAGATGTGAGTCCAGAGAAGGGAGACGCGGTGACTGTGGGAGCCGCCTGAAGTTTCACTGGTTGACATGTACATGCTACAGCCTGAAAAAAAACCCAAGAGAGACATCAGTTACCATCATTTTACATTTTATGAACTATAAAAGAGGCAAGTGGAGCACTAATCCATTTCGGAAACAGCACATCTTAACTACACTACATACTTTCTCCGTGTTTCTCTTCCTTGCTAAGATGTACAGCTACTTTCTCTGATTTCAATGAGAAGAAAGATGTGTACTAATAGTGTTTACACAAGATGTCATGTCTGTTTAGGCTACAATTCATTCTTTTATTGTTGCACTGTATGTGACAAATTATTTTCATTCATTTATTTGTGTTTATTTATTTTGTGGTACAGGGGATTGAACTCAGGACCCTGTGCTTGCTAGGCAGGTTCTTATTCTACTGAGCTATCTCTTTGGCCCTTCATTTGCTTATTTATTAGTATTTTAAAATGCCATCCCTGAACAGTGGCCGCAGTTTTTCCATTTGATGTTTTCGTATGATTAAATATTCATTTTTTGGGAAACTTCAGTGTCCCTCTGGTCTAAATGACCAGGATAATTTGATTATAATAGAATTATTTTGGAAGAACTCTTCAGCATGCATATCCATCAGAAAGATAAATTTTCTTCAAAAGAAAAAAATGTTGAGTTTATTAGAATCTCAAAAAAAAACATAGCTTGTGTCTTCTGCACACATGGAAGAGTAAATTAATAATTAATTCTTCCAGGCAAAAGAGCCTAAATGATTTGTCAGAATCTGAGAAACTTCATGTGCTCTCAATGCTATTAATGCCAAAATCAAGAATGGAGATTCATGCTGAAGAAGAGAAATTAGTTTTTTAAATTGTTGGCTTTTAATTTTCCTGAGATGGGGTTGGCAGAAGTCAACTGTTTGATTCTTCAATTTTCAGCAGGCTCAACCCTTGAATCACTAGCCCTCCCATATCCCTCTAACTTTTGAAAAATTGCATTAACTTCCTTCAGTTTCTTAGAAACTTATTTACTGATTTTTAAAGTAAATGTCACTCCCTATAATAAAAAATGTGTTTCCTTGTCAGAAATGCCATTGAAATTGAAGGCAATTGCTGCTCTTCCTGCTTGAAATAATATATATGAGGCCTTCTCATATCTCTGTGAAACAACATCAACTATTTTCACCTTGCCCTCCTGTTTTGCTTCTGGATTTATCCTCATTTTTATGCCTCCTAAGTGACCTGTCTTTAATTTCTGCACAATTCTCTGGGAATGAAGAGTCTCAGCCTGCTCACATGAATCTAATAAGATCATTCATCATTTTGAAAATCACTAGCTTATTATGATCCAGGTAACTCACTGGGTAATATTCTTGAATTCTTTTAAATAGTTTATGTTAACTGCTTTGCAGAGTGATGCTAATTGTTTCATTGCATTGAGCAGTGTAAAAATCTCCTTTTTGTCCCCTAACAATTCCATAGGTTTGTTAAAGTTGTTTATCTCCAAATTGATAAAAATATATGCAGTTTCAAGTGATAAATAGAAGTACAATACACTAATAAAATTTCTTGTCATTCATGTATATTGAATGTCAAAAATGCATTTACAAAGAACTTCCAAATAGATTACATTATTTGATGAATCAAATACATAAGAAGAGATCTCAAATACACATTTTATTATCATGAAATTCAAAACTTTTAAGTAACTTTCTTAAGTTTATTGAGGAATAATAACAATATTTTAACCAATGTATCAAGATTGCTACCTTAAAACATTTATAATTGAATCAATAATTCATGTTATTATTTCTTACATCTAGTTGCAAATAACCCGTTACATTCTGAACAGCCTTCTACCACAGATACAGAGGATTTGTTCCACACCAAAACATCGTAGAGAGGAGTGAAAATTGTATTCAGATTTGATATTTCAAATTGCCATTTTCAGGAATACATTTTTCATATTCCACTACAATTTTGGAAATAGACTCATCAATTGTTTTTACATTGAAAATACGCTATTGGGACTGAAAAAATCCTCGGCCCACACAATTTTGTCATAAAGTTAATCGTGAAGTACAAACACATTGAAAAAAAGAAACCTTGGTCATTCATAACTAAAACAGAACAAGCAGAAGCATATGACTGGCTGAAGCATTTTATGTTGAAAGCTGATTGGTCGAAGCATTTTATGTTGAAAGGCAAGGTGAATACACAGCATGGAGAATCGAATTCTTTCCCTTTTCCCCTCCACCATGCAGACAAACATAATCATCACAGTTGCTCCCACTTTACGTACACCCTTACTCATCATTGTCTATTAAAAAACAAATGAAAGAATGTAGAATAGTATATGAGAAACTATCACTTGTTAATCATTGATTACCTTTAGTCATCACAATAACTATACAAATCAAATTCGTATTTCTGGTGTACAACAGATATTTAATGATATGTATATGCATTAAGGCATGGCTAATTCAAACTAATCAATGGAAAGTTCATCTCACATACTTATGTCTTATGAGAAAACTTAAGTTTAGTCCCTTCATGATTTTCAAGTGCATGATATATGGTTATTTATCATAGTCACCATGTTATAACATTGATCACTTGAATGCATGCCTCCTGTGTAAAGAAATGTTATACATTTTGGCTAAAATTTTCTCAGTTCTACCCTGTACCTCTAAACTCTTGGTAACAACCATTTTTTTTTTCTGTGCTTCTGCGATTTTAGCATTTTTCCCCCATTAACAGGTGAGAACTAGCATTATTTGTAATTCTGTGGCAGGTTTATTTCACATGTTATACTTCACAAAAGTAGCTATTTTGGCTACAAACAGAAGGATTTCATTTTTTTCTTAAGGCTGAAGAGTACACTAGGAAGGCTTCTGTATATACATTCTTTTATCCAATCATCAATTAGTGGAAAGTTAAGTTGATTTTATATAAAAGACCCTGAAAAATTTATTTCCTATTTCCTAGTTTTATGGCATGTGTTTCATTTCATATTTCCTGCTTCATATTTTATTTCATATGTTAGCTGTATGCTGGGATTATTGAAAAGAAATTGACTGTATAATCAGACTTTCTCTTTACAGTTTATATTATTAGGAAAATATAGTAGTTACTGAAAAACAATAATTTTGTATATATTTTAAGTATCATAAGAGCAGTCTATTGTGACCTTAAAATGTCACTGAAAGCAGAATTTTTTATAAAACAGGCAGAACTATAGACACAGAATGGGAATTTGTGGTTGTTTAAATGGCAGCAAAAGAATTTTGTGCTGTGCATTGGTCAGGTCCTGATGAAGGGATAAGATACCTGGACCCAAAATTAAATGAGGAGAGGTTTACTTTTGGCTCACAGTTTCAGAAGTTGCAGGCAATTATCAGCTATCTGCAAGGCAGAGCCATCATGACAGAAGGCTGTGGTGGAACACAGCTGCTGTCTCCCTAGTGTCCAGGAAGCAACGCCTGGGGAAGATACGCTAAGAGAGGAGGGAGGCAGAGACCAGAAGCAGGTCCCCCAGCCAGGCCACACCCACCTTGAAAAGCCAAAGAATGGGCCTTAGTAACTAATTGTTCAAGTAAAGAGTTGACAATCAAGATAAACTACCATTTTCTGAAAATGTTTGAGATTTTGATGATTAAACAACTCAAAAAAAAAAAAAAAAAATCCCGTCAAACAATAAAATGCATTTGCCCCCAAGCTACCATGCCTGCCCTGCGCCCCCCTCCGGGGTGAGCTGAGTCAAAGATTGAGACTGGGTGTGGTGGTGCACCCCTGTAATTCCAGCTCTTGGGAGGCTGAACACAGGAGAATCACTATGAGTCTGATCTATGTAGTGAGACCCTGTAGACCATGCATGAAAATACAAAAAAAA
>NW_004524594.1:10359467-10369453 GCF_000260255.1 Octodon degus
ATAAAAATCACCATATTTTCTGTTTTGTAAATTTTTTTTTTCATTCCAAAATATGCCAGGACAGTACACACAATTCTAAGATAATGTCTTGTGGGCTGGCTAGATGGCTCAGCAGACTAAAGCATCTTCTTAGGCAGACGCAGGGACTGGGTTCAATATCCAGCATGTTGTGCCCGCCCCACCCCTGGGAGCATTATGAGACAGCGACTCAGACTGGGCGTGGTGGTGTGCGTCTGTTACCCCCAGCACTTAGGAGGCTGAAAACAGGAGGAACATTATGAGTCTGATCTGTGTAGTGAGACTATGTAGACCCTATACTAAATATATAAGAAATAAAAAATGAAATAATCTCTTAATACCTAGAAAGTCTATAATAATACAAATGCAAACTTATATATTTGTTCCTTCATATACCTTGTTATAGAAAATTTAAAAATTTATTTCATCATTTGGTAATTGTGTATTTTTATGAATTAGAATCTTGAACCTAAGTTGATAATAATGATGAGATCATGGTCACTATAGGTAATAAGAATATATTGTATGCTTAAAGATTGTTGTGAGTATATTGTACGGTTCTCATCAAAATAAAGATTAAGTATGTGAGATAGTACAAGTATTAAATATTTAGGAGTTCATAATGCATTAAGTTGTCTATCATAAATACATACAATATTTACCCATCCAATAAAATTAATTCCTTAGATGACATTAGTAGATGAGGCCCAATTGATTTCAAAATCATGCACAAAACTACAACAAGGAAGAACATTTTCTTTGGAGCTTTGACAAGTTTAAAACATATGTAAGTAAAAAATATCATTATTTGTCCTTAAAATAAATAAGTTTTCTATTTTTTTCTTTTCTCTCTTCTTTTTTAATTAATTTTATTGAGAAAGAAGTAGCAATGAGACAGTTTCAAAACAGGTTAGTAAGATAGCTACAATAATTAATACATTGCATATCGTTGTCTTCATAGTAGTTATTCATAGTACAAGATGCAGACATGACATCTTGTCTAAACACTATTAGTACAAATCTTTCTTCTCATTGAACTAAGAGAAAGTAGTGTTTTATCTATCTTATTTTGTATATACAGATGTATATATTCTTTCACGACAAAATGGACCTTCATTTATATCCCTTTTTTGTTTAGTTTTGTCAGAGATATGTTAAAAAAATTTTCTATTTAAATCATTATAGACACTCAAATACTGTGTTAAACTAATGTCATTTAAAATTTTTTTACACTATAAACAATGTATCACAAAAATGTATATCATTATTGTAATACAAGGATATATTTTTGAGAATTGGTAAATATTTTTTCTCTTTTTTAGTGATTTTGTTTTCTACACTTAGTGAAACACTACCTTTATATTTATGGTAGCTTCTTAATGTAAAACTTGAGTTAATATGAATCTATGCTTCTCAGGATTCCCTTCTTTACATAGCTGTAAGTTTTATCCAATAAAAGAGAAAAATTTTAAAGAATTGAAAGAGAACATAGAACAGCAATAATTACATTCCATAGATCTCTAAGTAGAACAGCAAGAACAGATACAGAGATGACTGGGAGTTTGATCATCCTCATTCACTTTTTCTTTTCATTTCCCATTTTGCTATACACTCTAAACATTTCAAAACAGAGACCAATGTATGCTGCTCTTTTCCACCACTGAGTACTCACAAGTACAAAAATCAAGATGCAGGCATAGGACTTGCTTCACCAACACTGAGGAATCTAGCCCAGAATTTTTTCAATTCCTTAACTCTTTGTTTCTAGAGTTTTTTTCTCAGCAGGAATATTTCCACAAGGGATATAATGTAAATTAGCAAAATTAACAGCCTCTTTCTTTCTCTGTCTCCTTTACACTCCACAATGGAGTAATCACTTTCTTCTTTTATTACCTCTTGTCCTTGTAGCTCCTTCTTGAAACCAGCTGACTATAGACTGAAATAGCAAGAATAAATCTCTCTTCCTTTATATTGTGAAGTCATGGGTGTCATTTATTTTGTCTCACAAATGTAAAGTGACTAAGATACCAATGGATGTTTGAGTGGCCATCCGTCTTGGTTCCTTTTCTCTCACTGATGAGACAAAATAAATGATATCTGAAATTAAGGAAGGAATTTTTTTACTTAGCTCACACTTTGTGGTAGTTTTAGTGTATACTCAGTTGTCTCCAAAGCAGGGTAGTACTTGGTGGAGGGTAAAAATTCATAGCAGCAGTAAACAACAAAAGCAACAAGAGCAAAAAATGAATAAGAACTTCACTCCTTAATTTGGGATTTCAGGTATTTTGTCTCAGAAATTACAGAAAAGTCACTAAGAAATAATTTGATACTGAGAATTGGATTGTTCCTGTGACTGTTCCTTCCCATGTGGTTCAAGATCCTTCGGAAAGGGCTTGGGGGAAGAGTTTGGAAAGATTTGGAGATGTTGCCTGAAAGACTAATACTGGAACACCATAGGCTGTTCTGTATGGGAGATTCTGGTCAGAGTTGAGAAGAACAGAGAGCTGACAAAAATACTCCCAGTAAAGACTGAGCTTGGGAGGATTCTGTTGAAGGATGGCATTGGTTATTGGACTTTTGACAATGGATTTTATGCCTTGGCAAAAAGTTTGTTTGCATTTTGCTGTGTCCACAGACTTTGCTTCAGACTGAGATTAAGGGTGGACTAATTAATCTGAAAGGAGAAACCTCAGCAGTTAAATGTTGAGGTTGTGTCATGGCTATTGTGGGTTATTAGCCAGATTTATGCTGAGAATCAAGAGCAGAGAGCCCAAACTGATGATTTAAAGCATTGTGAGTGTGGACAGAAAGAAAGCTCCAGTAAAGAGGCTGACTGAAATGATAGAGCTGAGGAGACCTTGAATGCAGAAAAGGGAGAGGAGAGCTGAAAAGATGGCCTGAGGGCATCACTAGGAGCAGCAAATATCCACTCTTTGCAGCCTCAAATCTACAATACTGAAAGACTTCACTTTGGTGAGAAAGCCACAAAGTACTACGTACCAGAATGGCAGCAGCCGAACCAGGTTCCAGGTCAACAACAGCATAGAGAATGTGTTCCTCAGAATCAGGTTCAGAGTGCCCAGTGATAGAGGTGCTTGCATCTTACAACCACGTGAAAAGAAATCTGGCACCTGCTCCAGCTGGCAGCAGAATGTGGCATTATCCACATGACTCTCGTTTTAGGCACATGCACAATGCAAGAGTTCTGAGGTTAAGAAGGCTTCCACGTGGATTTCATAAGGCCTGGGAGGCCAGGCAGTGTGCCCCTGGGAAGGCAGTGTGTAAAGCTGTGAGTGTAACCACAAAGGAACAGTGGAGACCCTAGAAGTTTGGAAAAGCAGGCGATATGGATTGGCTAAGGAAACCTGCAAAGAAGAAGCAAAGTAGACCTAAGAGAGAAGCCATACAAGCTAGAAACACTAGAAGTGCTGCAGAGGTGGAGCCACATGGAGCTCACAATTTGTCACAGATTGCTTTGGATGTTCTCTATGAAACTACATGACTTAATGTTTTCCCTGCTGGGTTTTGGACTTGCTTTTGTCCTGATGCTTTGTATCCCTCTGTTTGTACCTTTTGGAATGCTAATATTTATCTTGTACCATTGGATGTTGGGAGTTTTTAATTTTTCATTTGTACAGGGACTTGAGGCTAAGAATTTGTCTTAAATATCTCTCGGAAAAGACTCATGACTTGCACTTTTCAGAAATGCTGAAACTTTTTGGACTTTAGCCATTCTTAGAGATGGACGAAAATGCCTTTTGCATAAAGGGATGTGCATGAGCTTTTGGGGAGCAGGGGCAAAATGCTATGGTTTGCATCTAGTTTTCCTCCCAAAGCTTCATATAGTCATTAGGGCAGACTTCCAGAGATTGGGATTAATTCACGATCCCATGCTAGAATGATGAATGAGAGAGCTATACCTACCCTGTGGAGGATACCCTGAATAGATGTCTAAATGACCCCGCAAAGCCTCATGCAGTCACGGATGTGGGCTCTTAGAGGTCCAATGCTGAGATTATTGGTGAGACACCTGTCCTGGGGTGGGGAACATGCATACAATATAAGAGAGAGAAAGCAGCCCTGATTGGCTCAGCTGGAGTTTATGACAATAAACACTCACTGGTATAGTATGTAAAATAATTATTTTATAAACATTGAAAACACTATATTTTACTGTGAACAAAAAATTTACCATTGAAAATTTGCTGAAATTTTATAAAAATTAGGGGTATCTGGCATTAGGAAATGGTAGGCATTTGCGTTTAACTTGCAAATAAAATAGTATTATATTTTTTACATTTTATTTGATCTTTAATCTAATCTTGGACAGGGTCTCAGTAAGTTATTCCATTGTCCACCTTGGTTTTGAATTTGGGATCTTCCTGTGGCTGATGGCCAGAGCTTTGGGCCTGCAAGGAAACAGTGCATGGCTGGATGATTGTACCTACAAACTGTACATCTTCAAGTTCTATATTGGTCACTTGTTTTATTTAAAAACTTTTTAAATGAGTTTCTGCCCTAAGACACTTTAGAGAAGCCTACTATATTAACAAAAGTAAAAGCTTGTAAAGGGAAGAATTTCATGCTATTTATTTTCTTCTTTGTGAATCTGCGCAGTCAAAAGAAATGACTTTTCCCCGAGATCCTTGTACCAGCACTCCGACTAGTTTCTTTCAATTCAGATTTCTTTCACTTTAGCAGTTCACTCTTTGCTTCATATGGAGAATTCTGCTTAATGTCTTGTTCTGATTCCTCAGGTGAACTGAAGCAGAACGCTGCAGACTGGAAGACATTTTTCCCTGTGAGCAGCCAATCGTGCCCTTCTGACATTCGGTTGCTTCTTTTATTTCTCAGACAAATATTTCATTTCAGCAATGCTCTGTATTCCATAAACTTGACCTAGCCATATTCTGATTTTCCCCCTGTTTTCCTGAAGGGCATTACAAAATGTCTTAGAAAATTGCTTCCTGGGATGCCAGAAGCGTTGTTATTTCAACGCCAAATGTGCTTGTTTTATATAGTTAAAAAAATTTACGTCTTTCAAGAAACTTCCAGAGTCAAAGGTGAAGAAAGATGTCTGAGTGGCACAATGATATAATTAGAAATTGTATCGGTTTCACCAGTTACTATAAATAAATTAGTTCTCACCAATCATTTTTTTCATATTTTTAACATATCTGCGTGCAAATGTATATCAATTCATATGTAATTATTTGGACTTAATATTGAAATTATGTAATAGTCTGTGTAAGCATGTTTATGTCCACAATGCTTTGGATCAGTTGAACTGAAGATTTTGTTCCCTGGCTAAGCAGGGTACAGGTCCTCCCGCCCTCCCTAAAACAGCCAGAGGCACAGACATTCATTCAGATCTTCTGAATCCCTGAATAATAAGAGAGGAGCAAGTAAAGGATTTACAAATTTCATTTGAAAGGAGTGGAGTGATTGAGTAATCCCAAAACTCATCCCCCAAAGCTCACTGGATCACTAGACATAAACCAAATTCCTGCTGTATGTGGACAGCAGTGAGTAGTATAGCTTTAAAGGTTGCATTTTGATTTGCTCATCCTGGTCTCCGGGGAGCGAGTGAGCGCGCTGAGTGGCGCTTTCAGGGGCTCAAGACTGGACACTGGCATTTGGAAGTAAAGAGTGCTGTGAGCTTCGATGCCCTTGCCAAGACCTGGCTGCTGTTACTTTGCTAGCATTAGGAGGAGAAAGGCAACAGTCCCTGGGCGGTCAGGATGATGAACAGCAGATGTGGGCCCCCAGATAAGTGCACGCGTCTCTGTTTCTTCATCTGTAAAATAAGACATCAGGCAAAGCAATTGCTAGATCTTTCGCCCTGTTAAAGCTGCTGAGTCCCAATATTCAGATAAAAATGTTTACTATAATTAGAGCACTGTGACACAAATTTTCCGATTCACATGTGCCTCTCATGCATAGTTCACTTGTAGCTATTATTAGAAATAGCGAAGTTCTCCTGGAAATTACTTCATGAAATTTGACTGTTAGATGGGAACAACCTTCCACGTTAGTGACGCTCATCTGACCTTCAGTTTACGGTGGCTTCTTTCCTCTAATGCCGGTTCAGGTGTAAACACAGACTCACAATATTATCATTTCATTCAGTTTTCAAAAAGCACAATTTGACGATTTTTTTTATGTGAGAAGACTGTGTACATGGATTCATAAACATTTTCACATAAGCATTCCCCAATTAGTAGAGCTAGAAAGAAAATCTGCTTTGTTCATGGGCTGTATTTACTTCTCAGTGTCAGGCTGTGATAGGGTACATTTTCTCCAGAGCTGACATGATTTATTATTGTGTATGGCATTGGGTAATTAATTTATCACACTATTTTCTCAACAGTAACTCATGGTACAAGGTACATAGGCTTTTGTTCTTTTATCACAAACAAATACAATTATGTTGGATATGCATTTTCAATTTTATAGTTTACATGTTATCTAATGATTCCCAAGTTTCCAACTAGGCTTTTCTCCTATTTTCTTAAGAATTATCAGCTGAATACACAATATTCTACTAGGTTTTGCCTTCTAGTGTTTTGTGCTGTTCATTCTTATAGATATTTTTTCATTAAGGATATATTATTTTCCAGGATGATATGGAGAAAAATCATGTATTTAGAGAGTATACTTTTAAACATAATGCTAATATGAAATAAAACACATGCCATTCAGGACTTTGACAAATCAGATATTCACTGAGCCCTGCTTAGTATCCAAAATCAGGTGATATCAGGCATGTTCAAGGTAGGATGGTGGTAGACAGCACTTGGATTAATCAGGAATCCTACAGCTATATGAATAAATCTAACATCGCCAGCAAGAGAAAGTAGGTGGGTAGACAGAACTCACTCACTCACCAGTGTATTTGGATCACTCCTATGCGTGTATAAACATGGGCAGAAAAAATTAAATGTTCACAAATGTCTTCAGGTTTATTTTTCTCTATATGGACAAATGCTTGCATTACTCCACTGTGACACAATATAGGAAGGTGTGACATTGGGGAAAAAAAGCAGGAAGACTATAGTATTGTAAACTATTTTTATTTAAAATCTTAAATGGCTGCAAATTAACAATATAACAAAGGCATCAGTAAGAACAAAACAGGACTCCATGAACATATTTTTCTATATTTTTTTTCTTTACAAAAATACAAAACAAAACTGTATAGTCAATTAATAAGAAAATAAATATTATTACAGCTTGTATCATTATTTTCAAGGTTGTTATACAGAGCATGAAACATAAGCCAAACAGACTCTTACCAAAAAGAAACAAGAAATTATTAACATTAATCTTTCATTTAAACAAATTAACATAAACTAGTAGTATAAATGAAACCAACTAGTGCATATATTGAAATATTTTTAAAACAATGTGGTGTGTCATTTTGGGAAGTATTTGAACTTCTTCCTATTTCCTATTTATCTCTTTTCTATTTTTATCTTTGTGTTTCTTAATTTTTTAAATAATTTTATTGAGAAACAAATAGCAATGAGACAGTTTCAAAACTGATCTGTAGGACAGTTTCAATAATAAATACATTGCACATTGTTGTCTGAAAGGTTATTCATTGTACAAGATGCAGACATGACATTCCGTCCACAAACACTATTAGAACAAATCTTCTTATTCATTTAATTAAGAGAATGTAGCTGTATATCTATCCTACCTATTTTGAATATACAGATACACATTATTTGAATGACAATAGAATACCCTTCCCTGACAAAACTAAACAAAAAAAAGAGATATAAATGAATGACCATTTTATATCTTTGTGTTTCTTAAAATCATCATATTACAGGGGTACAAGTATTAACCTATCCATGTTTATGGAAGCTCAAATTGTAAAAGTTAGATCTAGGAAACGGTGTATGTTTCAAGAGATAAATGGGTAAGGACAAGGTAGTATCCATACACAGTTAAGTATTATGCTGCAGTAGAGAGAAACTTGAGCCATTTGTAGGTAAATGATTTAATTAGAAACTAAACCATTAGGTAAAATAAGTTAGACGTATAAACTTACATGTCACATGGCATTGACTTATATATGTGTTCTTTCCTCAGCATAAGAAGGTACCAGGACATTGAAGAACTTTGATTCTAAAACTTCTGTCATGCTATGGAAAAATCACCCCTAAATATTTGTATATTTTCTTCTATTTATGTATTGTAATTCTTTCATCATCTCTGTCTGTATTGGAATCTTAAACACAAAACATATTTTTATCCTCAAAAGTTCTGGATTGTTTACAAGGCATTTCTTCTAAATGAAACATTCTTCCCTGTTCTTCAAGTCCTCCTTTATGAAATATATTTTGTTCTTTACAGTAGGAAATACTTATTTGAATTATCCTGAAAGATTTGATGACAGTAAAAATGTGTAGAATCAAAGAATATTAAAAATTCTAAAGGGCCAGCTAAATAGCTCAGCAGACTGAGGTTTGATCTCTGGGCCTACCATGCCAGCCCTGACCCCGGGGGAATGCTGAGATGGCAATTGAGACTGGGCGTGGTGGTGCACCCCTGTAATCCTACGTCTTGGGGGGCTATAAACAGGTGGATGACTATGAGTCCATCTAATAGTGAGTCCCTGAACACCCTGTAGACCCTTCCCTAAAACACACACACACAAAAATTCTCTATTCTTATTGATCAATAATAAAATTACCTTATGAAATGTAAAACACACACACACACACACAAATTCTCTATTCTTATTGATCAATAATAAAATTACCTTATGAAATGTAAATTCTGGATTGCATGCTTTTTTTTCAATAATGACATAAAAACAAACTAATTATTGTCAATATATCCCTCCTAATCTTCCAGAGGCTCAGATTTGGAAACAAAACTGTTTTCAAGTTAGGAATATGTATTCTTTTGGGCTTTCCAAAGTGGGTCCCATATATGTCTAATAACTATTCAGATAGAAATTACAAACAGCTGAGAATAAAACTAGCTTGTGTATGTTTCTAATGTTTTACAGAGCATAGCATTAGAGAAAGACCACATGTAGATTTTATTTCCATACTTTTCTGCACGATTTCCTCAGATCCCAAGAAAGTGATCTGCAGTGTTGAGAAGCAGATGGAAGCAAAGATGGTGCTGCAGAGCGTGGTGGAGAGGTTTGGCCAGACAGCAGAATCAGGGCTCCCCAAGGCTTTTTCTCTTCAACTTTCCATTTTCACTTGAAAGACAGCAAATCTGAACAGTGACTTTAGTCTAGGACACCTTCGACAAGATGCTGGAGACTCATTAGCATTTTTATAGCTGTCCACTAGAAGTTTGCATGAATACAAAGTTAAAGGATGTTAAAGTCAAATTTTCTCCCAAGGAATCAGACATAACACTTTAAACCAGTGTCTTAAGTGCTGAGTTAGGCCAGTTTGAGATTGGAAAGAATGTACTTTTTACCTGTAGCTGAGGTAGCTGATTATTCAAATTGAATTGCATTCTTTTTTTTATTATTTCCTGTTTTGTTGTTGTTTGTTTGTTTGTTTTGTTTGTTATTTCGGTGGTTGGTTTGATTCTTAGTGTAAGAAAAATCATTTAATGAAGATACAGCACATGTAAGGTGAGATTTCCCTTAAGAAAATGACAGCATACATTGTAATAATGACATAAAGAAACACAGGTCCAAATCTCTCGGTCTCTGTCTCTGTTCACGTCTCTGTCTGTCTCTGTCTCTATCTCTGTCTCTGTCTCTGTCTCTGTCTCTGTCTCTGTCTCTATCTCTGTCTCTCTGTCTGTTTCTGTCTCTTCCTCCCTCTAATAAGTATTTGATTGGAAATGTGCAAACTTAAAGCAATGCACCTTCTGACCTCCACAACACAGTGTAAAATATTTCCAATCACTGTCCTCACTGTCTTTCTCTTTGTTGATGATCAGAAACATTTGCTTTATTTCTGGTAATCTCTAGCAATGAAATA
>NW_004524594.1:10370938-10372420 GCF_000260255.1 Octodon degus
CTAGTTCATGCGTTCTTGATTGAATTCTAATGCTCTTGTTTGTTTACTTTAACTCTCAAATATCCAGTGAAATATAAAATATTAAGACATTCTAAATTTGACATAAGGTATCTCAATTTTTTTCAAAATGAGTACACTAATAATCCAAATTTAATCACCACAATGAATGTAAAAATGCTTGGCTCTTTGCTATATTAAAACACTGATTGTACCTTTAACATTTTTTACCAGTGGGTTGTAGGATATAAGGAAGATGGCCGGGAGCACAGAAAATGTATTTAAGTCAATCCTACGTCATGTTACCCACGAACTTAATGTGAACCTAAGAGGGAATTACAAATAGTGTTTGAACAAGGAGGGAACACTTATTGCCTGAAATTATACTTGAAATTTGTAATAGATAAGAAAACTATTTGAATTTAGTGGGGTGGAAAGATGTAATAGGAAATGACTCACCATTGCTCAGCTTCTATTTTCAGTAAAGTGAGTAGGTTCTATACGACAGTAGGTCTGTTTCCTCAGGGGCCAGCTGGAAAGCACTTGACTTCTGAAACAGTGACATTAGATTGAGAATGCTCACCTCTCCTGACTCTTTGCCTACATCTCAGCAACGATGCAGAAATATGGAATAAATAAAATCTAGGGCATTTAAAGGCACAGACCCAGTTATCTTAGATTGCTCTAATGAGAAGTTGAATTGTGTTCAGGAATAAACTGCTAATTAACAATTATGAAATTTCTTTAGAAAATTCCAGGCTAAATAAATATCCATAAATATAATTACAGGACTGGGAGATAGCTTAGCGATCTGAGTGCCTGCCTGGCAAGCACAAGGCCCTGAGATTGCTAGCCGGTACTGCATACCATGCCGGTCGCTAGAACCAGGCGTGGTGGTACATGTCTATAATTCAAGTGCTGGGGATGCCCAAACAGGAGGATCGCTATGAGCCCGACCTGCACAGCAAGACAGTGTATTACAAAAATAAATAAATATGATTAAACTGACTGAAACTATAGTTCTTAGAACTCTGTTTTAACAACCCTACTGATACCTAATATTTGTATAAAAACAAGGAAGTGATCTATCTTTTTTCATGATTTTCTACTGTTCTATAATGGTAAATATCTCTTATAGAGTCTTGTAAGAATTAATTGCCTTAATGCTTGTAAATCTCAAATATCCAACACAACTTAGGTACTCAAATATGATTATTATTATTCTTATAACATATTAAATATTAAAAGTGTTTGCATAGTGTGTTTGGTTATATTCCTCAAAAACCATATATTAAAATCTTCACCCCAAAGGTAACTGAGTTTAGCAAATGGGACCACTGGAAGGTGATAGTGATCATGGGACAGAGTCATAATGAATAGGAGCACCTTTATAAGAAATGCAAGAGCTGGCGTGATAACTCAGAGGTCTAAAGCTCCTGCTGAGGCAAGCTTATGCAAGCACAGGGACTGAAGTTCAGTCCCTTG
>NW_004524594.1:10374512-10375383 GCF_000260255.1 Octodon degus
GAACATCCTGTACATCCTTCTGTCAAATACAAAAATAAATAAATAAAATAAAATAAAAAATTGCAAATAAATAATCTGATTTTTGAATATGGTAGCAAGAAGAATCAAATAAATCTTACCTCATAAAATCAATATTGGGATTGGGTGATGGCTCAGTGGAATAAGCACTTCCCTAGCAAGCACAAGGGCCTGAGTTCAATCCCTGGTTCTGAAAAAAAAAATTAATATGAACTTGGACAGAAATCCTTTATTTTAAGATTCTAGAAAATAACTAAAACATTTATTTCTTAAAACCTGATAAAGGGCCAGGCAGATGACCCAATAGAATAAGTGCTTCACTGGCAAGGGCAAGGGCCTGGATTCAATCCCTGGTTCCAAACAAAACAAAACAAAACAAAACAAAACAAAACAAACAAACAAGCAAACAAACAACCAGATAAAAATTTTTGGGACAAAGGAAACCTTTTGACTTCTTGGATAGCACGGTTGACAGTTCCCATCCTTCTGTTCTTCTAAAGAAATGGTAGTTTTGGCAGTGCAGCTTCCACCGTGAGAATCAGACAGCTGCTGCAGAGCTTGCAGACTTGATTGAGTGTGCAATGAAAGAGAAAAACCGAAGAAACAATGACCTAAATCTTTACGACAGTGAAACTTCAAAGAGTTCACTTGGTTGGCCAAGGGCAATAGTGAAGCAGTTATGTCTGGGTGGGTCATGGAGGCATGTGTTGTGCCTGAGCCTGCACCCTGTTTTTTTCTTCTCTGCCCCTGCTCCCTTGTTCTGCTGCCCAGCCGCCATGAACTAAGCTCATTTTCTCATTCATGCTCTCCTCCCAGGTGTTTCTGCCTGGAACCAGGGTACCACGGACAGATG
>NW_004524594.1:10376318-10376928 GCF_000260255.1 Octodon degus
AAGAAAAGAAATATGCAACTAAAATAAAGAGAGAAGTGTAAATCATTAGGAACAGTGCAATAAACAGCTGATTTTTCATCAGAATCAAGGAGGGCTAGAAAACACTGGAATGGTATGCAGAAATTTTGGAAAGAAACAAAGAAGTATATTTACCAAAACCGATCTCCAAAACTAAAGATCATATTGATCTTCCTACCCTACCCAGAAAAGAAAAGCCATGGGAAATCATTACTAATAAAAATTCATTGAAGCAATAATTAGACAATAAATGGAACCTATGGAAAAAATTTTAAAGTGGTGAAAAGCATAAATATCTAGTTACAAAAGTCTATATTAATATAAATTTTCTTTTCTGTTTGGGTACCAGTTCTTATTATGCAGTTCAGACTGCCCCTGAATGCACTATGAAGCAAGGTTGATCTTGAACTTGAGACATTGTCCTGTCTCAGTCTTCCAAGGGCTGGCCCACCATGTTCGGCACAATATTTTCTTTCATCTTCTCTTTATTTATTTATAAACTAAGATTTTATTTAAAAAATAACAGTATAAGATGATGTTTTTGTTTAGGTCCATTTTTGTAAGAAATGCATTTATTTTGTTTTCTAAATTA
>NW_004524594.1:10377628-10378689 GCF_000260255.1 Octodon degus
TATTTTGTTGTCCTTAAAATATGCATGTATTGCTATTTTCTCTTTGATGACTCATGTAATGTCTTTGCTTGAATTTTTAAACAATCTATTTGAGTTCTTTTAAACAAAATACGTATTATAAAATATTTCACTACTAAATCATGCTTTGAAACTTGTTCTATATGTGAATTTAAAAAGAAAAATACCCCAATTTCCTTTACTATCAAATGGAGAGAAAGTGGCCTTTCACTTTCAGGGTTGCTATAAGCATTGAATGAGTTAAAAGATGTAAAGTGTTTGGTGTCTACTAGCAGTACATATCAGCTACTATTCTTTGTCACTAATATGCATGCAATTGCCTTGAAAAACTGTCAATAGTATTAATGACATTCTTATTACTCGGGAGTCTAAGTTGTCAACTGAAATCTTATAGAGAGGAATTGAAACCAGTTCTGATTCATCTCAAGGAATTTTCAACATATATTTGCATCCCTCTACTTACCGAAAAAAGGCACACTGAAAAAAATTACTGCTCAAAAACCTTTTATATTAAGCATTCAGAAAAAGAAATTACTGAGTGGGAAGCCTGTTATTATCTCTACTAAGAAAGCTACTTTACATTTCTCTAGCTGAAATTTTATTTTCCAATGTCAACTTTAAATAAGAGGATGAAAAATTCTCATTTATTGGCATTGTAACCCAATTAAGCTGTAGCAGTAATAATCAAGAAAGATGATCAGAATTTGGAAACTTTCCTCTCTAAATTATAAAGAACTTTCTGAAATGTGTCATTTTAGTTACAATATGTAACATAATGAAAAGTGAATGCTTCTAAATGTTCTATGCTCAACATGAAAACATAAGAGTTAATTAATGAAAGTGGTCTAGAAAAAGCAGTAGGATCATTCAAAGTAGTCACTTAGGAGTATAATGAGAATTCCTATGTTTTGTCCAGCCTAATGTCTCTTTTCCAATGGATTGTAAAGAATGTTATAAGAGATTATAGGGTCAGTTGACTCTTCCATGTGAAAGCATACAAAAGAATCTTTAAGATTTCTAAAAGGACGAGCATAGGTTTGTAT
>NW_004524594.1:10379054-10379975 GCF_000260255.1 Octodon degus
GGAAAAAGGAGTGAATACATGTAAAAAAGAATTTTGGAGCAATAATCCTATTTTTATGATAATAGTAGATATGAGCTGGTGTGTATTTATGAAAATTTACCTTTTGTTGAAACCCCAAGAAAGTCAACAAAAATGGGGCAAGATGCCTCATTCTTGGAAGAGTAAAAGAGAATTAAATCTATGCTTCAGTATCAGCCTCATGCTGGCAAAACCAGAGTTGAAAGCGCTGGGGAGTTAGCTCAGTGGCATAAGAGCCTGCCTGGCAAGTACAGGTCCTGAGTTTGATCCCTAGTAAAAACAAAACATAACAAAATGAAATCCACCAGTGTTGAGTGGAGTCCTGTACTGTTATGACAGTTGCCATGGACTGAACACCTAGAACCACAGAGTCAGGTAGCTGCTGTCTAGCCTCTGCCAGCTTCTTCTAACCTTAAGCAGAAAAAGAGAGTAAGACTATACTCAAAAAAGGCTTCAGAAGGAAAGCTATCTCAGTTCCTTGCCTAGGAGCTCAGTGACTGACCTCAGTACTAAACAGAAAACACAGGTCCCTCTGAACCAGCCACATAGCTCTGAACCAGCCATATAACTCTGAACCAGCCTAGGCATTCACAGAAGTCTGTTAATTACTAAGGCATCAGCATGGGGATGCATAAATCTCACTGGTTCAGAGTAATTATAAATTTAGAATGTTCTAATATTGGAAACATGATGTGAAAAGCAAATGTTTAGTATTAATTTTTTTTTAAAAAGTAAATATTAACTCCATTTTGATGGTGAGATAGACATGACAGAAATATTAATTATGCATTGAGCAGCCAAAATAAAAAACAGCAATGAGTTACAAAGTATAGAGAATTTTTTCAGTGTAATTTCATCTTTATTAATTTTTCTGATCTTTATGATTATGATGTTAACTTTTCA
>NW_004524594.1:10382350-10383458 GCF_000260255.1 Octodon degus
TAATAGTTCTTGTCAATAGTCAGTGAGAAGTATGAGTATCAGAATCTTTATTATTCATTCAGGTGAGGGTAGTCAGACCAACTGTAAGCCTTGAGCTGGTACAAATTACCTTTTACACAAACCCTCGTTGCCTCCAATTCACATTGTGGCAATCCAGATCGTAAATAATCTATGACAATGTTTTCAGTACATTTCCTTAGATCTAATTATCTTATTTGGGAGTCTGAGATATAGGACCTTCACCTACTTTTACTGTCACAAGCAATGTTTTCAAACAAATGCTTTCAAACTTACTAGAAAGAAAAAGATGAGCTATTCTATTCTTTTTGGTAGGAATATATCTTTTCTTTGGAACCCGAATTAAAGTTTATAATGACATGGAAATTTTATTTTTATAATGTTATCTAATATAACAAATTCTTCTCATGTAGACTGTGGTTTTATTGCTTCACCTATGTTCATCTTATTGCATTTAAATTGTGTACAAAACATCAAAATAATACTATTGGTAAATATATTGTTTAGAATTTGATGCTTCCTTTAACTAGAGTGGTCTTTTAGAGCTCAAGTTTATAGAGCATCCTCTTAAAGAATGAGTTTTGGGAATTTTTAAAGCAGCAAAGAAAGACTTCATGTGTCAAAAAGGCTAAGGCGCAGTGATGATGGATATACTGTAAGAGAAAAACACTTCTGTGGATATCATTTCCTGGTGTAGGTCAGAGTAGTGTGTGTGTGTGTGTGTGTGTGTGTGTGTGTGTGTGTGTGTGATTATTCTTGCACCCTCACTGGATTCTAAGAAAAAGTGACTACACTCATGTGTCTGAGATCTTTGTCTATAACAGTTTTGTTGGTGTCCATTAATCATATCATTGCAATCGTATCCTTGTAGCACAAGATAAATGGAGCTATTCTGTCTTTTTCTTTTCTATAGCTGCTGGTCAGTTCCTCCATGGAAAGAGTGGAGGTGGCAAAATTCAGCAAGGGAAATATAATACAGAAGATATTTCCAGGTGAGGTTCAAATTGCAATAACTTTATCATCAGGGATTTATCCAATATTCTTTTTTTTTCCAGAGCTTTAGAGCCAAGTTAAAGGCATAACTATAAAT
>NW_004524594.1:10383583-10388836 GCF_000260255.1 Octodon degus
AGAGAGACAGAGAGAGATTAGATTGATTTAAGATGTCTTTATTTTTCTTTATTCTTCTTTCCTGCTTGTTTGCTTCTTATTTATTTCTGATTTCTTAAAGTGATTATATCATGCTTAATCTAGAATGCTTTTTCTGCATAGGAAGCACCTCTTAATAGTACATTTCCTAACATTACATTAAAGCCCATTTAAAAATGATAACAGTGCTCATCAATTGCCTTAAAAATGCTAGATTATTAACAAAAAGATATACTTTTTGGATGTGGTGTATGTGGTGTATGCTGATTAGTTGAGCCTGGCAGTGAGTAGCTGAAATTTTTTTTAATGATTTTTGTTATTCTGCAGTTTTAAGAAAACAGAAACTAGACAGTGAGTTGCTTGAAATAATTCTCAAATTTTATTTGAGGTGATCAGATCACAAAATCTATTTGTGGATCATAATACAAACTAATGTAAGCAAAAAGTTAAATTTCTTGGCTGGCCAAATAGCTCAGCAGATTAAAGTGCCTGCAAGCAGGTGCAGGGGCCAGGGCTTTAATCCCTGGGCCTGCAGTCCTGGCCCCGACCCTAGGGGCACTCTGAAGGTGACTGAGACTGGGCATGGTGGTGCACACTTGTAATCCCATCACTTCGGAACCTGGAAACGAGAATCACTATGAGTCCAATCTAATCAAGACCCTGAACACCGTGTAGACTCTTCCCTAAAATACAGAAAAAATAAATAAATAAATAAATAAAAATTACCCTGTTATATCTGTATATCCAAAATAGTTAGGATAGATATACAGCTACTTTCTCTCTCTCTGTTTTTTTTTTTTTTTTTTTTTTTTTGTGGAACTGGGGATTGAACTCAGGACCCTCTGCTTGCCAGGCAAGCACTTATTCTACTGAGCTATCTCCCTAGCCCTACTTTCTCTTACTTCAATGAATAGAAAAATTTGTATTAATAGTGTTTAGACAAGATATCATATCTGCATCTTGTACTATGAATAACTACTATGAAGACAACAATATGCAATGTATTAATTATTGTAACTGTCCTACTAACCTGTTTTGAAACTGTCTCATCGTTATTTGCTTCTTAATAAAATAAATAAATATTAAATCTCTTACACGCTATGCTAATTTATTGTTATACCTATGATCATAGCACCACATTTTTTTCTTCCCATTCTCTTCACAATAGATACTAAAGATATTTCTAGGTAAATATTTTAACATGGATAATTTTACATAATATTTTAAAAACAAACTGGAAGGAAACTGGCAGGTAAAAATAATGTCTGTTATGGCTTGTATGAAGATGCCCCCCAAAGCCCCATATGCACATATGTGGGACCTAGGGTGACGGCTGGATCATGTGTGGGTGCTGCTGAATTAGGATGTGCAGGGCTGGGATTGAGGGTGTGTGACAGCTCCACTGCTAAAGCCAAGTTCTGGGTGTACATAACGGAACCCTGACCTTTGGTGTGGGTGGCACCAATCAGTAAGTTAATAGTCAGCATGGGATGGATAGCGACAGAAAGGAGGGGGCTAGTGACTTGCTGTTGCCTGGCTGCCACTACAAGGACTATTTCCCCAATGCCCGGGCTCTTTCCCATTTCACTCTGCCCAGCCAGCCAGCCTTGGAAGCAGCCAACTATGAGCAGAAACTGCCACAACATGTAAGCCAAATAAACCTTTCCACTTCTGATGAGTATTTTGTCTCTGCAATAAGAAACATAGCTACGATATTTGCTTCCCCTTTTTCCTTTGTCTCCCTTCAACTTGCGAAATTAGAAAGTTTCATTCTGGGACCACTTGTGAATGAGTACCAAAACCAAAAATCATGCTGGTAAAGTTAAGGAATTCTTACAAAAACTAAATATTTTCTTGAACATTGCATTGAATGCCTGGAATGCTTGAGACAGTCATCTTAGTGCTGGATATACAGAATAATCAGACAGACAAAAGTATCGAGCCCCATGGAACTTGCATTCTAAAAAATATAAAGTTTGAAATATATGGAAGTTGTATATAAGTTTGCTATCAATGCACAACAGCAAAGATATTTATTTCTGACCATACCCAGTGTGCACCTTTATTAATAGAGGCACAGTAACTTATTAGATTAGTATTTATTATTATTTGTGTGTGTGTGTCTGTGTGTGTGTGTCTGTGTGTGTGTGCACACACAGGGTCTCACTAAGCAGCTCAGACTCGCAGTGATTCTCCTGTTTTCAGCCTCTGCAACGCTGGGATTACAGGTGTGCGCCACCACGCCTGGAATCTGTCACCAGCTCAGCGTGCCCAGGGATGGGGTTGCAGCAGCATATAGCCCTGGGATTGAACTCCAGTCGCTGCATTTGCCAAAGAAGCTCTCACTGACCTTCATTATTTGTTTATTCGACATTGCCACTCTTGTTTCCCCTCAGACCATTGCAGCAGGTGTGCATTAAACAAAGCGCTTAATGCAACGAATCACGAGATAGCTGGACATTGCCCCAGGACTCAGAACAGGTGGGCTACATTTAGAATGCAGAACCCCAAAATCTCCATCAACTAAACAACCAGTCATTGTTTACAAATAACTCTCTTTATGTCAAATAATGATGGCTCCAAGAAATTGCTTTGCACTGCAATGTGAATTTCTGCTTAGATTTAAGCTACTTGACACATTCCTAAGGCAAGGTTCTTTATTATTTAAAATAAAACCGCACATTACCTTAGAGAACATGGTATGTTACTATTACAAATTAGTTTAACAGTTTCCAAAGCACAATAAAAAGAGATAATATAAGAGGAAGTTAGTTCCCATTTTGCATTAAAGTGTCCACAGGCATATATTTTAACCAAATGCCTATTGTTAAATGATTATCAGAAAAAAAAAGGAGGGAACAAGTGCTTTTGCTGTTGCTCTAGTGATAAACAAACTTCATATTTTCTTCAGCCAAACTTTATTTGCCTGTATTCCAATACAAAATGTATTACTAGAGATGAAATTTTCTATGTGATAAAACGGCTAGAAAGCTTATGATACTGATTTCATTATGTTCCCTATGTTAAAAGGAAAAGGCATATTTTCATGGTACTTTAAGGGATGGGCAGAGGAATAATTCTTTCAAAAAGTAATGTTTACAGTATCTGAAGTCATTTGCGATTGATTTAAACACAGAAACTCTTTTTATCTTCTCTTCTTACTAGTGGTTGTCTCTTTTTATCTTGTCATCTTGCTGTGTGGTTTGTTTCTAATGCTCTCTCTGCTTCCCATTAAGTGTTTGCTCCATCTTCTGTCTTTTACTAAATCTCTAGATCTCTTCTTTGTCATAACTTCACCTTACACATTTATATCTTCCTGTCTTGTTAACTGATTTATCTTTATGTCTTTTAAGCTTCGATTCCTACTCTTTGTGTCAAATTCCCCAATTCAGATTCACTACAGCAAAAGTGTGACTACCTGTAATTCTCTTGAAGGAAGGTCAGAAGAGACTAATTTACGTGGTACCTTCTAAGTTATCTGCCTTCATCCACAGTCCCCATTGCATCAGGATCCATCAGTATGATGCGTTCATGTGGGATAATGCACACTTCTTCAGGTGGCCTGTTGCATGGAAAGGGTAATTTCCCAGTGGAAATACTTAGTGAAAGTATTAAAATATTAGTGAGTAGATTCTTACTGAAACCGCCAACAGAAGTATTTTGCCCATAAAAGAGATCATATGGCTTACCACTGACATTCAAGGGAAGAGAATGAGATATAGGCATTTGTTAATTTGTTAGCCATTTCAGTAAAATTCCTGAGGGTAGCAAGTAGTGTTACACTTGAAGCTTTGCCCTCTTTAGCTCCTCTCAAACCTTAGTGCCTGGCCCAGAGCTTGGCCCATGGTTTGTGCTGAAGAAATACTTGATCAATACTTGCTTTGCAGTTAGCGCTTCCAAGCACTTAACCATATGCTGTTTTTAGAGCATAACTCTTTGAAATATTGTTTTTCTGGTCAACAAAACAGATGATAAAATTCTGTCTAGAAATCTAATAAAATATTCCAAGTAATTATTTAGCATAGTCTCCAGAAGTCTTCAATCTTTAGAGCACTCTATATTCTTTTTTAAAGCATTATTTCATAATTTCTTTTTGAAAAAGGTTATTGGAATCACAAATTTATTCTCCCCTGATTGAGGAGATCACCAACAGGAGATCACTAGGGAAACTTCTGAAACTCCATTCTTCAGCTTTCTTTCTCTTACCTGTTCTTATGCTTGCCTTCCTCCGCGATTTTTGAAAAATTTCATTGTTTGTAGAGAAATTTCACGAAGGAGTCTCCTTTGTCTTTTCATTGGAAATATTTCTTAAAGAATGAAAAGTTCTTGGGTATCTCCAAATTAAAATCACTTAAATCAAAATAGACATGATTTATACAAAATCAAGAATACTTTTCGTTGTTGTTTATCAGCTATAATTGGCATTAATATTAGTGTTATAATAAATAAAAATCAGTCCATAAACATGATTATGTCTTTAAAAGTACTATATGTCATTAACTATATGTGATAAATTTCATGTAAACACATGATTTACACTTTCAAAGTTGTGAAAAATTCAATAAAATGTAGGACATCCTGAGAAGATAGTTAAGAAGTGTGAAAAATCATACTGATAAATGTATAAAACGTAGTTCTGTTCATGGTTGGTTAAGTACATATAAATCATTCTATTATGCTTCGTCTCATACACATTGGCCTAGATAGACAGTTGCTACTTTTCCAACACTGTGTTGTTGTTTTTCATATTATCTCTGTGTGGATATTGTATCATCATTGTTTCATTAGGGAAACAGATGTAACACAAAGTATAAAATAAATAAGAATTCACAAGACGGGCTCACAATGCTCAGCCACAGAGTTGGATGAAGAGTGCAGAGGCTGCCTATGCACTGGAGCCTGAAGGATTCAGGGAAAGGTTTAGAGCCAACAGCAATGTCCCTCGCAAGTCTGTATCAGAAGGCTGATGGGTCTGTGATAGAAGGTTCAGGAGTTTACACTAGAAGACTAACTCTACACTAGAAGCCAAAGAATCTGTGTCATAAGCCAGATTGGCTAAGCGATGACATCCAAGCTGAACACGAAAACTGGGTCTCCTCCAAAGAATAGAAGAAGATCCATATTTCCTCATTTCCATTTTATACCATTGTGGTAGCTGATACGTTGTGTCAGCTTGGCTGAATCTGCTCCAGCAGTTCCCATCATGGGGTTCTCCCCCACCCTGAAGGTGGGCAA
>NW_004524594.1:10390094-10394168 GCF_000260255.1 Octodon degus
GTTACTAAACTTTAGAGAACTTTTGCAAACAAGATGTCAACAGTGTACTTTTAAAACTCTTTATTCAAACAAAAATACAAAATGTGAGAGTGTCCCTGGAAAATATGCTAAATAAACATCCAAGTTCAAAAATAAATCCTTTCTTTGTGTTCTGAAAGAATCAAAAGACAGAACTAAGAAAATTTGTCATAAACCTGTAATTTTCTCTCCTGTGATTTCCTCCTGAAAATACTAGATATTTGTAAGAGAAAAAAGCTGAAATTACAGCCATAGGTATGAACAAATAATGAAAAGGGCTGTGAAATACCACATTCATTTTTTATTATGTTTTAAAATCCTCAACCATATTTAAAGAAGATAACCAGCATATATACAGCATTTGAAACACAATACAACACTGGAGATTTAATTGGACTCAAGTATGGTTTAGTGCTTCATGTCCTAGTTAATGAAAAGTATTTGTCTAAAAAATAAGAGTAACTCCGCTCAAAAAAGTAATTGTAGGTTCAGGGAGAGATCTCAGTGGCCTAAGTGCCTGCTTGGCAAGCGCAAGGACCCAGGCACCACATGATGCGCCTGGCCTGTACGCAGCCGGCCACTGAAACCTGGGCGTGGTGGCACATGCCTGTGATCCCAGTGCTGGGGAGGCTGGTAACAGGAGGACCACTCTGAGTCTGAGCTGCATAGCAAGATCCTGTACCAAATAAAGAAATAAATAATTTTTAAAATGTAATTTTATACTCAGAATGCATGTTAATCATATATGTCATTAAAAAAAATATAGAAGCATATACATGAGAGGATGGGTTGAATAATCCACACTTTTTCCAGGCAAGCATTTATTCTACTGAACTATCTCCCTGGCCTCAATCCACACTTTTTAAAAATGTATTTTCTATCTTCTTTAATTCATCTGTTTTATTTTGATATCTCTTACTCGTGATAGGCCAAAATATTCTTCTCATCAAAATTCCTTATAATTTTTTGGGGGCTGGTGGGATGGCTCAGTGGTCTAAAGCACCTACTTAGAACAAGCTTGGCAGAGCACAGGGACTGCGGTTCGGTCCCCCAGCACCACATGCCAGCCAGCCCTGCCCCCTGGTGGGCTGGGCTGGCCACACACGCACACACACACACACACACACACACACACATAAATAAATAAAATTTAAAAAAAATTCCTTATAGTTTTTATTAGTATTAATTAAAACAGCATTAATTCCATCCATAATTCATGGCAAACTTCCAAATATTTGCAAGATTTTAGTGTGAGCAGTGAAAATGGAGTTGATAATGGATTTGATTCATTTCATTCCTTAGTACACATAACAGGTAACAATGCAGAATCTTTAAATTTTCACATCGTTATGTCATCTGAACAAAATTAGCGATAGAGCTTCTCCCATCAGTATGAGCCATGTCTCAGTGACTGGAGCAAAATAGGAATGCCCACAATTTAAAGGTGGAGAGATTTGTTTTAGCTCCACGGGTTCAGTCCAAATTTGGCTGACTCCAAGGCAAAAGCAGCACATGCTGGTGAATGTTGCTTATTAGAGATAAACAATATAAATATACTATTGACCATTGAACTCATTAGAAACTCAAAAAAAGAAAGGCGTGGATCAGGAAGGAAATGAAACTCACTGCAGCCCCGAGTGAAGAGAAGGAGGGAGGAGTCAGAGGCAACGCCACTCCCTTCTGTCATGCACCGACCCCCCTCCAGCCAGGCCCTGCCTTCTCAGGGCGCACTCAGCCTTGGAGTCATCAACGGATTAATCCACTGTTCAGTCCAGTGCCTGCAGGAGTCAGTCGCCTTCTGCATGCCGTGTTTCTTAATACATGAAACTTTGGGCGCTATTTAGAGCCAAACCATGCCACTATTTTTCGATTTCAGACACATGCTGGTTAATATTGCTTATTAGAGGTAAACAGTATGAATACACTATTGACCACTGAACTTATTAGAAACTCATGAGAACATTTTCTCTTTTAATTTATTCAGTTCCAATGTAAGCACTAATATGCACAGTACTTTATAAGTTACCAAGTTTTAACATATGTTTTATCTCATGTAATTCTTACAATTATGTGAGCTTTCTATAATATTTGCAAGTAAGAGGGGCCAGGGAGATGGCTCAGTGGAATAAGTGCTTCCCTGGCAAGCGCAAAGGCCTGAGTTCAATCCCTGGTTTAAAAAAAAAAATTGCAAGTAAAAAAATAGATGCTCTGTAGGATTAACTTACTCTAGATCACCTGTCAAAGGTAAAATTCAGTCCTTCATTTCTTCTAACTTGACAAGTTATTATTTATTTTGTGTAAGAGAGTGACCTCAAGATATAATTTGAGACAAATAACTCATTACTTGGTGGTTTTTTGTTGTTGTTTTTGGTTGGTTCAGTCTGGTTCAGCTTGGTTTGGTACTGTGAATTGAACTCAGGGCCTCGCTTGCTAGGAAGATGCTGGGCTGCTGAGCTATATCCCAGACCCACTACTTGGTTTTATTGACTGGCTCTTTCCTACCTTTGTATGCTAGGTACTATGTGGGCAGAAGAATGTACTCTTTAAGATCATATGAAGACTACCCTTTTACTGTAATTAACTTACTTCAAGGAAATGCATAAGTATTTTAATGTGCTTATCTGTCAGAGGTGTAGCTATATGGTGGCAAGGAGAGGGAACACACCCTTATTATAGAACATGTTCTGGCGTAACAGGGAGGCTAACTCTTGAAATTAACCTTGGAAAACTGGGAGACTTTGACACAGGAATATAGCTGTCAGGATATAGGAAAGACTGTTAAAAGGCAGAATGAATTTTAGTCAACAGTATTCTTCTGACAAGGCTTTTTTGGGAAAATTAAGGTAATTTGCACCACCTGTAATTCTACCTCAAATTCTATCCAATTCCAACTGCATTTGTCAATCTTCCCATAATATGTAACATTCACATAAATTTCCTATATATTAAAAACTGCTATAATTGTTTTAAGTCATGTTTTAATTAAAATTATTTTTTCTGCTATGATTAGTATTTGTAAGTGTATATGTACATGTCTGTGTATTTACATGTACACATGTGTGTGTACTTGTGTATGTGTTCTTGTATGTGTGTAGATAAATGTTTGTGTGTACATGTGCAAATGTGTTTTTGTGTATACATGTATGTATACTTGTTTGTGTATATGGATTCCTGTAAGTTTTTTGTGTGTTTGTACATGTGTGGCTGTGTGTGTACTTGTGTGTGTAATGTGTGTAAATTTACATGTCAGTATGTGTGCACATATGTATACGTGTTTGTATAGTACTGGGAATCAAACCTATGTCCTTTACACTTACTTTCATCCTTGGTCCAATATATATCTTTCTTTGGAGGACAGAATTTCCCTGAGAATCTAATTTGCACAGGTTGAGCTGCAATTTCCAATCCACCTCTCTTATCCTCCCAGCAGGCTGGAATGTAATTATTGTACTATTTTATTCTTTACTGTATCAATGAGAATTCTAGAGAACAACATAATTAGGTAAATTTTGGAAATGAACATAGATCAAATCAAAAGAAGGGATGAAATTATTTTGATTTTCAAATCCTTACACATTAGTTTCATAATACTTTTGTTTCTTTTCTAGCTTTATGAACTTATATTCTCATTCAACCTTTTATTTGTATTTTGTAAATAATAAAAATTTATTTGTTTAATCCTTAAATTCTGTTTCTTTCTGTTTTACTATATCTGTTATATCTTTCAAGTTCTATTTCCCCTTTCGGGTTCTTATATTAGGGAGACAATGCAATATTTACACATGTCGGTCTGCTTTATTTCACTTATGAGTAGAGCCTCTATTTGCATCTACTTAGATGAAGGCTTCAAATTTGTTTATTTGTATAGCTGAGTAATACTCCATTGTATAAAAATGCCACATCTTTTTCATCCATTCCTCAGGTGATGGGCATTTTGGTTGCTTCCAAGATTTGGCTATCACAAATTGTGCTGCTATAAACATGGGTGCACATATTTCACTATGATATGATGTTCTCAGTTCTTCTTGGAAAATTCCCAGAAGGGGAATAGCTGGA
>NW_004524594.1:10395888-10403954 GCF_000260255.1 Octodon degus
TATTAGAGAATTCACTTTATGCTTTCTGTTAACTATGCTCCAAGTACTATCTTAACTTGATTACTTCAGGTACCATGTATAGTAAATTAATATAGGCCCAAAGCTTAATCTATTTTTAAAAATAGAAAAATTTGAAAAACTTAATGTTTTACATAGGTTGCTTAGCAAAATGATTAATAAGAAAGCTTCAAATGTCTACCTGAATATGACAAAAGTTATACGAGCACAACATAGAAATATTACTATTTATGAATTAATATACTCAAGGAATAATTGTAGAGAGGAAGAAAGGAGAGAAGGGTGGAGGAGGAAGGGACCTAAATGCAAAAGAAAAAAAAACCAGCCTGATGTACTTATGGAATCAAAGAAGAGCACAGTATTTTTTTTCAATATCTATACCTTGTTTCAATATTTTTTTCATAAAAAACTTTGAAAGCTATTTAAAACAGATAATAATACAATGGGGGAAAGGCCCAAAGAAAAAACTTTTACTTTGAGAGAAAAACATTCAAAAATGATGAAATTACACACATGTACTTTTTCTGGTCAAAACCAATAAGAATGTGTAGAATTTTGAGCCTACCAAACCAACATTTTTCTGTCTTTTATACTCTAGTGACTTGCAGTTCATTCTTATTTTCTAAAGTCAAAGAATTTGAGTAATCTGTCTCATTGGCATTATTCTCAAGGCTCTCTTTCCCATTTATTGATGGATCACCATGTATTTTTCATTTAAAATATGCTTTCTTTCTTTTTTTTTTTAAAGGTATTTATTTATTTAGTGTGTGTGTGGCCAGCTCAGCCCACCAGGGGGCGCGGCTGGCTGGCATGTGGTGCTGGGGGATTGAACCGCGGTCCCTGTGCTCTGCCAAGCCTGTTCCAAGTAGGTGCTTTAGACCACTGAGCCATCTCGCCAGCCCCAAAATATGCTTTCTGATTTCCAAGGAAACCCACACTTTTTTAAAATCATTGTGCTATTTTGGTATTTCCTTTCCCTATTTAATGAAATCATGTCATGTATTTGGGAACCAAAAGATCATTACAGATCACCTAATTCTATCTTATGCATGATTTACAATTTAAGATATTAGCTAACTTTGTAGGGTTGTGCATCTTATTAGTGGAATTCAACATTAATTCTTATTTTCTGTTCACAATTAATGATGCATTCTGGTCTATGTTTAGCTTTAAGATTTAGAGTTCTGTTCTTTTTCTGTGTGTGCAATGTCTTACTGAAAGGTTGACTTCAAATTGTATGGTTCTGTTTGCATCCCACATAAAGACAGACTGGTGGAAATTCACCATGTAGTCAAGATATAAGGTAATCAAAACTTTTCAGTTTAAATTGACTCCAATTCAAACTACAACCTGAAATTGCAAAGTGTAGTCAAGCAGTGATCTTTTCTGCTCACATCTGAGATCCAAATGGCCCTGCAGATGTGAAATTTTCTGTTGCTGTGGATGAACAGCTGGAATCAGTTAATGAGTTGAGTCAGCAGGAATCAAAGTACAAGACTTTAGAAAGCCTTATCTCCATGGTAGAAAACGCCAGGAAAGGACACAGAGAGCCAGATTGTGGCAGAAATGGCCCTGAGAGAGGCACATCTGTGAGCATAATTAGGCTCATCTCCCGCAGGCAAGTGGAAGTGTTGTTTACCTCTATACATATAAATCTCAGGCACCAACAGACCAGTGTCCAGTCCTGATCCTACTGTGACTAACCCACTCAGATCAGATATCCTAAAGAGATTTAAAACAGTAGCCTTTATCTAGAGTCTACAAGAGTCAACTAAGGTAGACTGAAGAGGAACAGTATTATAGTAACTGTTTTATTTTTGTCTTATATGGTAAATAGTTGTCTATTTTACATCTACAGTGAAAGATGAAGAATGGGAAATATTAATCATCTCACTGCTAGTTTGGATGTAAGTAAAGAAACCAAAACAAAATAAAAAGTTAAGGGCTGGGGAGACAGCTCAGCCATCTAAGCGTCTGAGTGGCAAACACAAGGACCCAGGTATCAATCCCCAGTACCTCATACCAAGCCATGCCAGATCACTGGGCGCACCTTGCTGGCCACTGATACCAGGCATGGTGGTGCACGTCTGTAATCACAGCACCTCAGAGGCTGAGAAAGGAGACTCACTATGAGTACAAGCTGCACAGCAAAACCCTATACCAAATAAATAAGTGAATAAATCATTTTTTAAAAGTTAAACCATTAGGGAGTGTGCTTTTAAGGTAAAATACAATAAATAATCAGAGATATACTTAGCCAAACGAGAGCTTAATAAAGTTTAGGAATTTAAAGCTTAAAGTGTTAAATACAGAAGTGCTGTCCTAGCTACTATGATATGTAGGGTGCATAAAATGAATTTTTTTTATAAAATGAAACTTGCTTCAGCATTTTATAAATTATGGCTACTAGACATGATTATTCAAGGCCAATATTTATATTTATCTGAATAATTAATTTAACCAGGGTCTCACTAAAATTGATTAGGTAACAAAAAGATGATGAGAGAGTTGGTGATAAAATGGGAAAGTTTAATTTTAAGCAAGCCTTGTACTGATTCCAAGAACAGGAAACTATGATATAAAAAGATTGAAAAACACAGAAAAGTTATCACTGATGTATTTATTTATCCACCAATAATTTCCTAAACTCATGCTTATTCCATGCATTCTTATTACTGAAATATATAAAGATGAACAATGGACACATTCCAGTCTCACTTCATACATGTGGCTTATCAGCATGGATATGAGCACACATATGCACACACATGTAGAGAGGATTGTGGAGGAACAGTAGTAAATTAAAGCTAATAATATAGCTGTCACTTAGAAAAATATTTCTTTAGGAAAGAGCCTGCTATTCATACACACAGAGACTTACACAGTAACATTAATATAACGTCTCTGTTATTGCTACTGCTATTAACAAGCATTTTCTATGTCAGCCACTTATGCTAAATAATTCATATGTTCTAAATATAAACTACACTCATAAGACAATTGTTATAAATATCACCATTCTATAGATAGAAAATCAAGGCACAGAAAATTAAGTCCCTCATTCAAAACCACAGGTTTAAAATATAGTGGAGCATCAAATGAAATACAAAAATGTCCAATTCCAGATTTTATGTCCTTGCTCACATCACCTTTCTGGTTCAAGGAATGTGTGCTGAATTTTTAAGTATGAGTACCTGAGTATGCCTCCCCCAAACTAAACACGTTCCTCTGAAGATAATTCAGACTCTTCTTTCTCATAAGTTAAAAAATAATATGTTTCGACATCTTAAAATCTCTAGACAACAAGCTTAATTTGCAAACTGGGATAGGTCTGTCAAAGATAAATACTTCTTGGATATCCATGTCAATGGAGACAGATTTTCACTCTAAACAAAACTAGAAAACTAGAATGTACATTTGATTCAAAGAAACTGTCAAATATTCTTCCCCACAGAGGCTCTACAAATATATGTAAAATTATTCTCATTACAGTCTTGTTTCTGTGAGTACAAATTTTGTATATCTAGACATAGTTTTTGGAGAATAAAACAAGATTAATTAGTTAGGTAAATAAATCAGTAAATACAAAATATGATTAATTAACTTCATTCACCTGAAATAAAAAATGTGTTTTGTTCTACAAATTTGATAAAGAAGTCACATTTGTATTTCTTCATCCTTAGTAAAGGTAAAACCTAAGTTGGTATTGTGGGGACATTTGAAAATCTTTCTGAGCCAATGCAGAGAGCTCAAGGCAGAGAGGAAAAGTTGATTAAGGACCTAAATCAGTAAGATGGTACATCTAAACTAATGTAAGGCAAATATTTAAATAGACTTTTAAAATTACTAATCTATATGGTCTAAAATAGTAAAACATCATTAATGATGAATGTTCATTTTTTTCTTCAGTACCAGGGATCAAACTTGAGATCCTGTGCATGACAGGCAGGCACAGACGCCACTGAGCTATCTCCCTGGCCCAGTCTTATCTACTCTATCTAACATGAGGTGACTTTCAGATAAAAGTAATTATGTCATTGTTTTGCTCTTCTTTAGCTTGCTCTATTCCTGTTGACATTTTGTTTTATGTCCTCCCTATGATGTCTTGATACTGCCCATAGAGCATTTGACCTGGGCCCAGCATAAGTCCCAGTTTCCATTCTGAGATGTATAACCACATCCCTTCATAAAATTTTAATTTATTAATGAGTTTGGAAAATATTTAACCCTGTGCTGTTTTTTTCGATGTCTTTTTAAAAAAAAATTTTCACAGAATGCATTTGTCTTCATCAACCCTGCATGCTCCTTGTAAAGGGTTTGGTTTGACTTTGTTCTTAAAATAGATACTTTTGCAGATTTTATGTTTTACACCACAGTATCTAGTGGTAGGTCCTTTTCCCACCAAAACATACTTGATTAGATGAATAAAATGAAAAAGAGCACAAACCATTATATTGTACATGTAAGGAATTGCCAACAACAACAGTGCAAAATAATCCATAAGAAAACAGCAACTTCTGTATCTAAATTTTCTGTATCTAAAATTAAAATGTTTGTCTCCAACTTGGTGACCTCTAATTTTCTCTAATTTAATTCTCCATTTTTGTAAGAATTACTTTAGTGCAAAAAGAATAACTCATATTCCAGTAATTATCAATACCTTTGTTACTGTGCAATAATATTGCATTAATAGGCAACACTTAAGCAAAATTTTATCTTGGAAAATTGACTTCATTCTGGTAAATCAGTTGAAAAGAGAATGTGTAGTTCATTGAATAATGTAAAACATAAACAAATGCACTAAGTGGCATCAGAACAGAAAGCTCCTCCTTGTAAACAGTAAATTTTTAAGAGCAACTGTTTTAATATTGGTGTTTGAGTTCTGCATTACTTGTAAAATGCACACACATGATTCAAAAACATAAGACTTTGTGATTCTTAAAATGAACTATACATGGAAAGTAATGTATAAGACATAATATTTCTGTAGCTCAAAGAAAATATAAGAGGCCATGTTTCTAAGAGTGAACCTGTTCATTCTATATATTTGAAAATATCCCATATTAATCAGCTTATTTGATGTGAAGAACAAGTTTCTGAAGTAGTCAGACAAATTATCTTTCTATGCTACCAACGATAGACATACAGGTTAGGAAAGCTGTGACTCACCAAAGGAGATACAGAAATGACTTCAGGTCAAATTTGTGGTCTTCTCTCCATGTCTAATGCACTTGTAAGTTTCTTCCATTGCCAGCTATGACTGATTGGCAGTAGTGCTTGGAATACCATGTGGAAAGGTCTTTAGAAAGGGTGTGGTAGCACATGCCTATAATCCCAGGGCTTGGGAGGCTGAAAACAGGATGATCACTATGGGTCTGATCTATGTAGTGAGACCCCATATACCCTGTCCTAAATATATTTAAAAGAAAAAAAAAGGCTTTGAGACCCTGTCTATAAACACTTTGAATGAATGTTATAGTTGGTAGAGCTATGTCTATGAATCAAGAATTTAAAGAGCAGTGTAAGAAACATATTTTTCATTGATTTTCTTGAACTTCTTTTTTTTTCATTTGTGCATAAAACACTGCATACATGATACCTCTCTGAAGCAATGTTATGCAGGTATACATACGCACTTCTCAGACCTTTGTCTTATTTGCATTGACACTAATCAAGTCAATCAACTTAATTCATAATCAATAAGCTATATTTTGTGTAGGATTGCTTCTCTGTAGTATTTGTTTCCTGCCAATGTTATCCTTTTCTTGGGTGTGTGTGTGTGTGTGTGTGTGTGTGTGTGTGTGTGTGTGTGTGTGTGTGTGTTATCCTTTTCTTCTTTTTTTATGAATTTAGGACAGGGTGTACAGGGTCTCACTATGTAGATTGGACTCACAGTGATTCTCCTGTTTTCAGCCTCCCAAGCACTGGAATTACAGGAGCGTGCCACCATGCCCAGTATTAATCACCCTCTCAGCGTGCCCCAGGGGTGGGGGTTGCATGGCAAGCCAGGGATCAAACCTCAGTCACTGGGCTCTGCCAAAGCAGGCTCTTTAGTCCACTGAGTTATCTTGTCTGCCCCTTTTCTTCCTTTATAACCATAACAAAACTACTCTTTTTATAAGAATCAGTTGGAATCTCATCTGCCCTCTAAAGCATTACACAGAATTTTCACTCTCCTTGTCTCTGTTCCTCTCTGATAATCTTTACAACAATTTTGTATTGCTTTTTGCCTTCTGTGCATGTAAATCATATACGTTCAAGTATATTTAAATGACTTATGGACCGTATTTATTTCCATATTGTCTGAAATATCTGAGACAACAGCGACATTATCACAGGTGACTACGGTAATAAACTGAAAAAAGAGCCAAAAAGTATCGATTTTACTAAACTCCAAAGAAAAGTAAATAGTAGAATTTAGCTATTGTGTGATCCATCAAGAAAATTGATTCTATGTCAGTATCAAAATGCTTTAGAAATATTTAGCAACTATATTTGGTTATAAATAAATTCCTAATTTGAGAATACAAAATATTTGCATCTATTTTAAAAGAACACGTGATTCCAATAAAATTTTGAAATGAGGGTAGGGGATACAATTCAGTGACATAAATGCTTGCAAGGCAAGTGTAAGGTTCAAAGTTTGATCTCTTGTACAGAAGGGAAAAAAAGGTAATGATAATAAAAATAAAAAATTACGAAGATGGGAAAATTCTATTTAGTAAAAACATAGCAGCTTGTTAGCTTCAAGACTGGTGATCTTTCTTCCAATGAAAATATTTGGCTCCTTTCTTAAAGATAAGGTGGCTAAATGGGTTTTTAGTTTAATCTGCTACTTCTAATCTGTTCCATTGGTTCTACAATTTGGTCTTTGCCCATGACATGCTGATTTTTATCACAGTAGCTCTGCAGCTTAATTTCAAGTCAGGGATTGATTTAATAGAATAGGCATAAAAATTTTGAGAGTATGTCCATTTTTACAATGTTGATTCTTCCTATTTAAGAGCAAGAAATATCTTTCCAGTCTCTAAAATCCTCTTCTACCTCTTTTTTCAGAGTATGGCTGGACAAAAATCTGGCTTTCCACATGGTGAATTCTTAAAATAGACCCATGTTTATCACCATGTACAAAACTATAGTCAAAATGGATCAAAGATTTAAATATTAAAATTGAAACACTAAATCTTCTAGGAGAGAAATTAGGTAGAAACCTTAAAGACATAGAGAATTCATGAGCAAAAACCAAACTGCACATCAAATACTTCAAAGAATGAACAACTGACATCTCACCTGTTTGAAATGTTTCTGCACATAAAAGCAGTCATCGACAGAGTAAAAAGAAACCCAAGAATTGGGAAAAAATTATAGCAAACTATGCAACAGACAAAGGACTCTGACCTAGAACATATAAAGAACTTTTATATTCAAAAACCCAATCTAAAAAAGGGTGTCTGAAGTGACTATACACTTCACAAGAGGTACAAATGGCCAACGAAAATATGAAAAATGTTCAACAACACTGGTCATTCAAGATGCAAATTAAGACAACCCTGAGATACCATAGTATGCCAGAAAGAATGACTACCATCAAGAAGTCAACACTAACAAATGCTGGAGAGGCTGTGGGGAAAAATGAACCCTTCTCCACTGTGAGTGGGAGCTCAGGCTAGTACAATTATGGAAATCAGTACAGAGATTCCTCATAAAGCTAAGATTGAGGTCCCACTCAAGCCAGCTATTACCCTCCTAGGTATTTTCCCAAAAGAGCTGAAATCTTCATACCACAGTGATATACGTGCACCCATGTTTTATAACTGCACAATTTGTCATACCTAAATATGGGAAACAAGCCAAATACCCACTGAGGAATGGATAAAAAAAAGATGTGGCATTTTTACACATTGAAGTACTATTCAGCTATAAAAACGAAAAAAAAGAAACTGAATCTTTTGCAGATATAAGCAGATGCAGCTAGAGACTATATTGGTAAGTAAAATAAGTGAGCACAAATGTACACTCATGGTATTATCTTGCTAGGTGAGAACCTG
>NW_004524594.1:10405428-10405947 GCF_000260255.1 Octodon degus
ATTGAACTCAGGCCCTTGCACTTGCCAGGGGAGTGCTTATTCCACTGAGCCATCTCCCCAGCCCTCTATATTTGTCTTATATGATAATATTTATATTGACTATATAGGAGGTATAGGTAGTGTTGCCATCATGCTGATGAAGAGATAAAGCACAAACAGATTAAGTATCATGGCCAGAAGTACAGAGGTGACAGGTGAATAGGGTCGGCTTTGAAACTCTGGCTGTCTGGCTTCCAAGTTTACGTACTTGCACAAGGGAATTCTGAGTTCTCAACATACTGGTGAGTGTTGGTTCTCCTGAATGTTTGATCTAGGACTAGAAGTCTAGGGTATCTCCTTGATTCCCTTTAATTCCAATGAATATTTTTAAAATAACAAATTTAGTTTTTCAAAATATCTTTCAAGTTTGGAGCCGGGGAGGTGGCTCAGTGGAATAAGCACTTCCCTGGCAAGCGCAACGGCCTGAGTTCAATGTCCAGTTCCACAAAAAAAAAAAAAAAAAAAAAAAAACTAATACTG
>NW_004524594.1:10406047-10407903 GCF_000260255.1 Octodon degus
AAATGTAGTATGTCTTTCAAAATAGATTTAGATTTACCAAGGTTGAATTTTAAAGATTTCCATTGTAGTTATCATATCAGCAATAGCCCTCTGACAAAATTTCTTTCTAAAGCCTATTGAACAATAATTGACCAAAAAAGTATTTGCTTAAAATGGTTTTAAAACATTCCAAGATAACAGAGCATTGCCCATAATAAAAGAAATTGAATAGGAGAAAACAGAAAAATATTTTTTAATGAAGTTTAGTATTTTTTGAAAAAAAATTATTTATTCATTTTTAATGTATTTAGTACAGGGTCTACAGGGACTCACTACGTAGATCAGACTCATAGTGATACTCTATTTTCAGCCTCCCGAGTGCTGGGATTACAGAAGCACACCACCACACCCAATCTCAATTAACAGCTCAGTATGCCCTAGGGGAAGGGCTGGAAAGGCATGCCTGGGATCAAACTTCAGTATTTTAATATACTGATACTGGTCATGACCTCTGTAGTATGCTAAAAGACAAATTCTCACACCCAGAATCAAAAAGAGACTAAGGAAAATGTGGAGATATTGATTTGTTTTTTATATAAGGCAACTAAACTGAAAAGGGAGAAAAAAATTGGAAATATCAAATTGTTTGCTTTATCCTTTTTTTGTTGTCGTTAACAACATATGATCTCAACAAAGGATGACAGAGATCATGTGGTATACTTCAAAATTAAATAAATTACAGACTATCCTAATATTAGAAATCCCCATTTGAGGAAATGTAAACACAGTACATCAAGCTACTGGACCTGTGCTCTAGAAAGCAAAAGTGGGCCTTAGATCAATTATTTAGCTTGATTAATTTTGTTGAAATACTAAACATTATCTTTCTAAAATTTGCTCAGAGCAACAACCCTTAAAATTTTCAAAGTTTTAATTTTATATTGGTACTGAATGAGATTGAAAAAACTCTCACAGGGCTGGTCCAGTAGCTCAGTGGACTACAGCAACTGCTTAGGCAGAGGGCAGCAGCTGGGGTTCAGGGTTCGATCCCTGGTGGGCTGTGCTGGTCCCATCTCCAGGATATGCTGAGATGGCAATTGAGACTGGGCGTGGTGGTGTCTGCCTGTAATCCCAGCACTTGGAAGGTTGAAAACTGGAGAATCACTAGAGCCCAATCTACATAATGAGACACTGTAGGCCCTGTACCAAATGCATTAAAAAAAAAGAAGAAAAACTCTTCATTGGATACACAAAGCTGTAACTCATATGGGAATAAAATCACAAATATTATAATATTTAGAAGAAATCACAGACAAACAAAAGATACAGAGCATAAAGAAAATAAGACACAACATATTCTATTACTCACTGTACACCATTATAATAAATCTTAACAGCTGACTACTTAACACTATATCATTTATTTTCATGCTGACCAAAGTGTCTAATCACATAGAATTAAAGAGCACTATTCCCTAGAGACATTAAGAAACCTGTTTCCCAACATTGGCTTTGTCATCTTTCATCGTTCATGAACCTGAATGACACTAGGTGTTTTAGTAAGGACTTGGTGCAGACCTCCAAACATATGTAGCTTTTGCTTGTTATTTCTTTGAACTATAAGTTTCTTCTTTTTAGCAGTACATTGTCTGCAGTATATGCTGTTTCCATTCTTGTGTGCAGTTGTTACAAGTACATACTATATCTTTTCCTTTTTTATTGTCTTTCCCTACTCTAACTCCCTTCTCTCTGTCTCTGTCTCTGTCTCTGTCTCTGTCTCTGTCTCTGTCTCTCTGTCTCTGTCTCTCTGTCTCTCTCTGTCTCTCTCTGTCTCTCTCTGTCTCTCTCTGTCTCTCTCTCTCTCTCTCTCTCTCTCT
>NW_004524594.1:10408003-10409102 GCF_000260255.1 Octodon degus
CAGGTGTTGTGCTCCTGCTGAGCTGTATCCCAAGCCCTCCTCTATCTCTAAATCCTCTTTATATTTGTGAAAAATTTATCTCCATACTTTTAATGATATTTTATTTTTCTCTTTATTTATAATTTGCCTTATCATAGAAGAGAAACCATAAGATCTTTTAGCTTCTGAGTTTATTTGGCTTTAAACTGTATTGCAATCTAAAGTTGCAACCATTTTCCTATGTGTAACTCTTTTAGCTTACTTTATAGAAAATACTTCATTTTTTAACTACTACATTCTCTTTACCCATTCATGTCTTGATGGACAGGTGCATGGATTGCAGAAAAAGCTTTTGACAGAATTCAATATCCTTTTATGGTAAAAACACTGAAGAAAACAAGTATGAAGAACATCATCCTAATCTGATACAAGTCATTTTTACAAAGCTATTTCAACTAGCCTATTTAATGGGAAACTACTATAACCTTTCCCTCTAAAATCGATAAGAAGTAGGAGATATCCACTATTACCACTCCTGTTGAACATAATCCTTGGAATATTAGCCCACGCATTTAGGCAAGATAAATAAATAAAAAAGATATTTATAAGAAGTCAAATTAAAAAATAAAAAAGAAGTCAAATTATCACTATTTACAGAAGATACGATTCTTTGCATACAAGAACCACCAACAAAACCCCTTGAAAAATTCTAAAAGACTTTAGAAATAATAAACAAATTCAGAAATGTAGGTTGTTACAGATTTAATACAAAAAATAGCATTCCTATACACTAATAATGAATGAACAGAGGAAGAATTTAGAAAAAGTTATTACAATAGTATTAAGAAATATCAAATCATAGGAATTATCTTAGCTAAGATGATGAAAGACCTGTAAGATAAAATTTCAGTACTCTTGAAAAGAGAATTGAGGGCTGGTGAGATAACTCAGTGGACTAAGTGTCTGTTTAGGCAAGTGCAGAGACGTGGGTTCAATTCCCAGCACCACGTGCTACACCAGCCTCATCCCAGGGCCACTGAGCCAGTGGCTAAGTTTGGGTGTGGTGACTCATGCCTGTATTTCCAGAACTGTGCAGGATGAAAACAAGAGGATCACTATG
>NW_004524594.1:10409592-10413094 GCF_000260255.1 Octodon degus
ACTTGTTATTGGCATGAAAATGCCAGAAACAGTGGAACAGAAGGGAGGATGCAGAAAGAACTCCAAGTACATTCATTTATTTCTATCTTAATAAAAGACACACAAATATACACGAAATGAAAGACAGGCTCTTTAATAAACAGTGTGGAGAACACTGGATCAACATGCAGTAGATTTAACCTGCACCCATATCTGAATTTTCTATTTTACATTTTCAAAATAAATTAGAAAATTAAAACAAAAAATTCTGTGAAAGAGCTGGCCAGATAGTTCAGTAGAATAAAGCACCTGCTTAGGCAGATGCAGGGACTGGGGTTTGATCCTGGTGTGCTGTGCTGGCCCTGCCCACCGGGGCGAGCTGAGATGGTGATTGAGACTGGGTGTGGTGGTGCACGCCTATAATCTCAGCTTTTGGGAGGCTGAAAACAGGAGGATCACTACAATTATGAGTTGTGTAATGAGACCCTATAGACCCTGTACTGAATACATAGAAAAAAATAAAAAATCAGGTTCTTGTACCTGTCCCCTACCTTGTGATCAGTGGCATAAATAATCTTGAATCAGGAAGTCAACAGCCCTTTGAAATTGCAAGCAGCAGTACAAGGAGCCTGGAGCAGTGGGAACAAGGAGGGAGAAATGATTACTGCCCCACTTGTGACCAGATATGCAAGGGCCCTTGGATATCTGAGAAGCTGCCCCTCTCTCTGACATGCAACCAGCAATAGAAGGAGCCATGCATTGGGACTGCTGGACAGGGGCAACATAAGAGAGGAGCCAGCTGTGAGGAGCAGAGGACGCTGTGCAAGGCTGTGACTATCTCTGTCCAAGGGCACCACCGCAACTCGGAGAACAGAGCAGAGATTAACAGGACAGGAGATGTAGGCAATGCCACCCAAAGAGCTGATGGCCACAAGCCCCACATCTGGAAGCCAAGATAAGCCCCACCTCCAGGAATAATCCTATTGGGTAGGGATATCTAGCAACTGTGGGCTTTGATTTGGACACTACCAACAATTGTCGACAAGAGAGATATAATTTGTGTGTCTCTCTGTGTGTGTATATATATGTATATATCTCATCTTTTCTGCAAGGGGGTGCACTTGCACGTGTGTGTGTGGTGTGTGTTTGCACACACACACGCTTTAGGTTTACATACTTATTTAGTTTCTTCTATATTTATCTTCTCTCTCTCTCTCTTCCACTATCTCTCTTGATTTTATGGTATTTCCATGTGAGTGGATAGACTTCTTAGAATTCTTCAGGTTCTCAAAGCTTGTGTGGTCATCCTTTGTCCCCAAGCCCTGTTTCTACTATAGCTCTCTTCACTTACCTCTCTGTTTTGTCCCCTGCTCCTCTAAAATTTCCTCACTACAGCATAAAGTCATTTTACAAAGGAGAAATTCTTTGCATATAAGTTCCTGATTCATCTTGGTTTTCTGTTACATAACTGCAGATGTTGCTATTATGGGTAAAGGAACACATTGAATAGTTACCAGTTTGTCAGTTTCTAAGCTGTGCTGGATGCTAGTGATATTTGGTAATTGTATTATTTTAACTATAATGTCAAACCTGTTGTGACAAGTTGTCTTCCCTTGTATGAAAGTAATATGACTGCTCAGGGCCACAGACAACTCCACAGACAACTGTCAGAGGACTATGCGCTGAACCAAATGGAAAGCAGCGTCTCTTCCTCAGTAAATTGGGAAGTTAAGGCCTTGGAACAAATGCAAAGGCCAAGAATCAACTGCAACTAGAAGACATCTTTGAAGAGTGGATATTTCTTAGAGAAGCCTCAGTAGTGATAAAGATATCCATTTTAAGAAACATACAAAAATAAATGCTAAGGAAAACAAAATTAAAAAAAAATAGAAATTGACAAGATACAAAAGCAAAATGGAAACCAGTCCTGCAACCTACCCAGGAAAACTCCAGGGGATAAAAGTTTAGACAATATCAGAAGCCACAAACCTAAATTTTCTGAAATAACAGTAGCAAATAAACAAAGGAAATAAGCTAAAGAGAAAATAATGACAGGTAAAGAAAGACCATCAAAATGCAGGACTTGTTCAATGAATCTAGAGCAGATGCATATAAAAGAATGAGGTTCTTTGGAAATTGATGGAAGCCATGAACAATGAGCATAGCATAGAAATGAAATCCATGAAACATCCAAGAAGACATGTAGGAAATAAAAAAATTGCATTGAAACTTTGCAAAACCAAATGAACAAAAGCAAAACCAGAAATTAGGCCTAGAAGACAAGAGTGTGATGAAGGTTTTTGAAAATATTATTAAAAATAATGAGGCACAATATGTAATAGATCCAGCAGCTAGAGACTGATGCAAACAAGAACAAAATAACTCTTTGATCAGAGCCATTGATAAGCCTAGAGAAGTATAAGAGCCATATATTTTTTTTCATAGACATAATGGCAGAAAAATTTCCCAAAATGAAATAAAAATTGACATTCAAATATCAGATAAATAGAACCAGTATTAGCCATGACCAAAATAAATCTACACAAAGGTGTATAACGAGATTCCAGAAATACAGCACAGAACAGAATATTAAAAACCTCTTGAGAAATAAATAAAGAAAGCCCATAAGAATCACAACAGACTTCTCAACACAACATTTATGTCAAGGATTGCTTGCAGTGAAATATTCCTAGCTCTGAACAAAAATAAATTCCAACCCAAGTTGATGTAAACTATAAAAATTACTTTAAGAATCAATGGAGAAATAATATACTTCCATGACAAAGAACAGATGAAAAAATTCATGAACAACAAATCAGCTCCACAATATGTTCTGAAATGTAGTTTAGAAAGAGATAATGAGGTTTATCTGTATTGTTGAGTAATAATGCATTACATTATACTATTACCTCTTCTTTATCCATTCCTCAGTTGATGGGCATTTAGGTTGTTTCCAAGATTCAGCTATGACAAATTGTGCTGCTATAAACATGGGTGCACATGTATCACTGGGGTATGTTTTCAGCTCTTCTGGAAAAAAAACACCCAAAGGTGGGATAGTTGGGTTGAAAAGGACTTCCAATCCTACTTGTTGAGGAATCTCCACACTGATTTAAGCAGATGTTTTACCAGTCTATACTTCCAATATCAGTGTAGAAGGATTTCTGTTTCCCCAAAGACTCTCCAGAATTTGTCCATATTTGATTTCTTTATGATAGCCATTCCTTCTGTTTTGAATACTTATCATCTTGGGGTTTATTTTTTTGTTGGGGGGAGGGTGGAAATTGTATGTCATTTCTAATGTCTTATCTATTAATTTTGTATTGTCTTAAAAAAAGAGAGAGAGATAATGAAGACCACAATTACAAGAAGACCAATACTAGAAAGCCACCAGGCAGGGCAAAAAATTTAAGAAGAGAGAAACAATAGCAAGAAGATAATGCAACAAGGAAAAGAAAAGCATGTCAGGTATAATTATCAATGTAAATTGGTCTCAATTCAACATTGGGTCAAGGAACAAAAT
>NW_004524594.1:10413934-10419252 GCF_000260255.1 Octodon degus
AATCAAACCACAATCCCTTGCCTCTGACTGATTTTGCTCAAGAAGATGCTGTAGACAACTGAGCTAACCCACCAGCCCCAAAAATGAAATTTATAAAATGCCCTCTTGAAGAAATATTTGTTCACAGATGAGATTAAAGAAGAAAATAAAAAATATTGACAATTAAACAAGAATGTAGATAGAACATACTGGGACCTGTGGGCCACAAGGAAAGCAGTACAAAGTAGGACATTTATAACAGTGTATTGTCACATCAGCAAAACAGAAGGAGTGCAAATAAACAAATTATGGTTGAACCTCAAAATTCTAGAAAAATAATAGTAAATCAAGTCCAATCCCGTCACAAAGTAGGAAATTATAAAAGACACAGAAACAACTCAAAACACACTCAAATACCTTATCTTTGATAAACAGGGCAAACACATTCACTGGAAGAAAACTAGCATCTTTAAAACTGCTTATATTAAAACTAAATTTAGATTCATACCTCTTACCATGCAACAACCTAAATCAAAATGGATCAAAGATTTCAATATTAAAAGAAAAACACTAAATCTTCTGGAAGATGTAGAAATCTAGAAGACATAATTATAGGCAAATAATTCATGAGGAAAACTCCAATTGCATGAATGTTACTACAAGGAGTCAACAAATGGGATCTTATCTTAGTAGAAAGCTTTTGCACAGAAAAAAAAAAGAGTGAAAAATTGACCCACAGAATGGGAAAAGAATTTAAGTAGCTGTTCCTTTGACAATTGACAATATCTATAACACACAAAGAAATGAAAAATTTAGACTCCCCAAAATTAAAGACCCAATCTAAAACTGGGCCTCTGACATGAATACACATTTGTCATATGAAGTACAAACGGCAAATAAGTATAGGGAGAAAGTTCAGAAGCACTGGACACTTGAGAGATGTGAATCAAAACTCTGCTGAGATCTGTCTCATTTCACAAAGAATGGTTATTATTTTTGAGAAATCAAGCAACTAATTCCTTCCTGGTTACCTGGAAAGAGGAACTCTTCTTCATTTTTGGTGGGATTATAGACTGGTACAATCACTGTGGAAATCAATGTGAAGATTCCTCAAAAACCTAGAACTAGAGATCACTGTTGACCCAGCTATTCCTTCTTGGTATCTTTGAAAGAAAAGTATCACACCACACTTGTATGTGGACACCTATATTTACAGCAGCATATTTGCTAATAGTTGATCTTGAAAATAGCCCAAATGCTCAACAACTAAAGAAAGAATATAAGAGACGTATTTTTTAAAAATAAAGAATGGGGTACTACTCAGCCACAAAACAGGGTAAACTAGAGAACATTGATAGCTAAATGGAAAGACCTGAAGACCATAATCTTTAGTTAAATACATTAGAAAAATTGTGTAAATATCACATTTTCTCCTTAGTGTGAACAACTGCAAGTATAAGGAGAACCAAAATGTATAATACATGCTGTGGAAAAAGAAGAAATTGTTGAACAGGAAAGAACTGGAGAGGTATGAAGGGAAAAGAAAACAATGAGTAATGGGGTATAAAATGGAGAGAAAACTTTGTAAGTAGGTGGGGATCAGGGATTGAATGGAGAGGAGGAGAACAAGGAAAAAACAGGAATCAAGACATGTCATATACAGGTACAAAGACCCTATGATGAATGTTATCATTTTATTTATTTAAGTGGCACCAATAAATTTAATACAAACTCATAATATTTATAAATTGCATCTTTATAATTTGCTGGTCTTATATGCATATGAAAAGTTTTAAATGTAATGTGTATTTTTATAAATTTAGGAAAGGGAGATAAATAGAAGAGAAAATACCAAATGAGTGAGGAGAGGAAAGTGGTGAGGAACTGAAGCTTCCATTTTCCATGGGAAGCGAACCCTCAGGCATAACAAACTTGAGGCAAAATTCATTCAGTTATGTCAGCAAGGAATGTTGATTTTTATAAGAAAACTTTTGTGGTTGCTTCTTGCATCACATAAATTAGTGATAATTCATTATATATCTCACCTACTTTATTAACCAGCAAGCTGACTCAACGGAAAAGTGCTGCATTTCTTTCTTTTACAGGGTTCCATGGAGAACAAAAAGATAATGCAATTTTAGTAGGGATTAAGTGGAAAAGCAGATATGTAGATGTAATAAGTGTTGTTTAGACCATAAACAAAAGTCTGCGAACACTATCAATCTCGTGGTCCCTGCTTGAATTAGAAGAAGTTCAATGAGTTGGTGCAATAAACACACAATGAAAACAAAAGTAAAACCCTTTGGAAAAAGAGAGGAGTAATTGGGAGATGAACAAAGACAGAGTGGGAAGAACAACTGTGACAAAAATTTGTTTCTGTCTTTATTTAGTGATAAGTCACGGAACAAAATCTGAGACAGCAAGAGGGAGTTATTGTTGCACAACTCTAATTATTCTATATACAGCCTCTTATTATATTATTTTCAAAATATTTACTGGAGTTCTAACCTACTTTAGACCCACTAATAAATACACACGATATGACTATAATTTGGAAGTTCAATTTCTCTATCATTCCTCGTAATCTTATTTGACCTAAGTTAGCGCGGTAAGAGTGAATCGTTACATTTCTAAATACATATCATTTAAATGGTCGCACCCCATTGGCTAGAGTTTATATTATTTCCTTGAAGGTATTTTCAGGAGGATGTTATCTACCACTACACTTTTGCAATACTGAAAGGATCCAGAGAAAATGGTTGAAAGAGAAATAAATTTTGAAGCAATTTTGGGAAAAAGACATGGTCAATCTTCAAGCGAAAAGAAACTATGAGAATCCCTGTACCAGTTCTACATGTGTGGTGGTTAATTTTATTGTGTCTCAGTTTTCTCATATCTAAGTTCAAACATTATTTCTATACGAAATTCTTGAAGAATTGAAGCAAGGGATGGATGGAGGTGCTTAACAAAAGTGTCTGTTACAAATACAATTATTTTAAGTGAAATCACAGCACTAATGATAAATAATGAAATTGAAAATAATAAGGCAAAGTTTCATAAAGATTCAGTTTATAAGTGTATATTTAGATAATATGCAAAGCAATACAGAGAGTAGATATCCACAAGGTAGCTTTATAAAATCTAACTCTTTCATTGCAATGAGGTATATTTTCGAACCATCACTACTACATTAGGACCCAAGGATAGAAGGTTCTGCTGCCAGATTTGCTTGTTATCTTTGTGACCTAGGAAATATCTTGTTGTATCTGTGGCCCAGATTAAATTTAGTGTTTTATAACATAGAGTAATTATGCAGACTCCAAAGGTTTTCTCAATGGTAATGTTCAATCTACTGAACTTTGTGTTTGGCACGTGGTACTTCGAAAGGATACCAGTCAGGTCTGTATTCAGAAAAGAGGAGCTAGAGTGAATGCACAATTTATAACAGCATGGTACTCCCTCCCACCTTTGTCTGAGCACTGGCTCTAGTATAGTTCAGATGTTGTTTGATACGTGGCCAATGCAATTTCAGAAGTGCGTGAAAGAAACGGAAGATTTTCCAAGCACTTTTTGATAATGCCCCAGTTATTTCCAAATCTATTGTAAGAAGAGAAATAAGGCATGCAAATGGACAACTTCTTCTCCAGTAGTCTTCAAATGGAAAAATGTGGAAGCTTTAGAAAGGCCTGCAGCTCTTCTGCTTCATGAATTAAATTCTGCAGATTAATGCAGTACTAGCACAGTGAGGAGATAGATGGTGGTGGTCAGGAAGGTTCTGGGCAGTGCCAGCAGTGCCCCTGTAATCTGCTGCCAAGTGATCCGTACAGGGATCTGCTTCTGCCTGGGGCACTCTCTGAGCTGGAATTATGCTAATTACCACGAAAATTTTCAGAAAGCACCTCTGTGACTGTGCCTGCTCTCCTGAGGCTCATGGTGTCCCATAAATTCACCACAACACTTGGTGTATTTCTTGGACTAACAAATAGTCCAAGACACTGATTCTCCTTTATATTACAATGTGTGTGTGTGTGTGTGTGTGCACATGCATGCAGGCGTATGTGTGTCTGAATACTTGGACTTGTGTGTGTCATGAAGGCTTATTACTAATAACTTGTTTCCATTTTATTGTTTTTAAAAATTGGTGAGACAAAGTCTCTTCATTGCTAAAAGTTACATTTTTATTTATACAGGTCTTGCTTTAAATTGGTCTTAACCATCCAGAAAAGTGTAACCACCAGGTATAAAAAGTAATGCTATATTAATATATTGAGCTATAAAAGGCTCAAGTCAACAACTTCTGACAATTGCCAATTGTACTGATAACTCGCTACTTTTATGACTATTAAACTATATTTGTTGTTTTGCTGAATTCAGGTACCTACAATCTTTGGACTGGCTTCATGTATGAAAAAGTTCTTTAAAGACTTCTCCAAATACAGCTTCTCTAACTGCAATGGAACACCCAACGCTGACAACACAAAACAAAAAAGGTGGTTATGTTGGGAGCCATAAAGCTAGGAAATTGATCAAATGTGCGTAGCTGGGACTAAATCTCAGTGCCTAAAGCAAACGAGCCACCTCATTCCTGAGATAAACATCCTGTCTGGTTAAGGTCAGCTATTAGTCACTAGGCAAACTAGAGTCCTGTGTTACTAACTTTGCAAAAGTATAAATAAAGGACTGTTTTCATTGTAAATATATATGTGTGTGTGTGTGTGTGTGTGTGTGTGTGTGTGTATGTATGTATGTATGTATACACAAGGTAGGATAGATATACAGCTACTTTCTCTTAGTTCATTGAGAAGAAAGATTGTACCAATATTGTTTAAACAAAAATGCCTGCATCTCGTCCTCTGGATAACTATTATGAAGGCAACAATATGCAATGTATTAATTATTGTAACTGTCCTACTAAACTGTTTTGAAACTGTTTCATTCCTATTTTATCTTTTTTTCTCATTAAAATGAATAAAAAGTTTCATTGCTAAAAACTTATCACTTCCCACACTGTAAGTTTGTCCTAAGTTCTAGCTGGCTAAACCAGACAAATCATGCAATATTTAATAACATCTGTATAAACACAGATGAGCAGAAATCTTACAGTGGTCAAGGAGATGTAAGCTTGGGTGTTAAACACTGTGAATATGTCTTGGAGTTTAACTATAGTTTTCCTCTCATCTTTTCTTTCTTTTCCTTTTTCTGTTTGTCGTTGTTGTTGTTGCTGCTTCTGCTTCTGTTGTTGTTGTTTCTTCTTCTTCTTCTTCTTCTTCTTCTTCTTCTTCTTCTTCTTCTTCTTCTTCTTCTTCTTCTTCTTCTTCTTCTTCTTCTTCTTCTTCTTC
>NW_004524594.1:10419482-10424383 GCF_000260255.1 Octodon degus
TCCTTCTCCTTCTCCTTCTCCTTCTCCTTCTCCTTCTCCTTCTCCTTCTCCTTCTCCTTCATCTTCTTTTTGTCTTTTTGAGGGTTTCACTATATCGTTTTGACTGGCCTTAAACTCACTTTTTAGCCCAGGCTGCCCTCAAACCTGTGATGTTTCCCCAGCCTCAGCTGCCTAAGTGCTGGAACTGCAGGTATGCATCATGACATCCCCTTCTTGTAAATTGATTTATGTTTAAAGGAATACTTGCAGTTTATAAGTCATTGTTCATTTTGTACAGTTACCACTTTTTGTGGTTATTGTCTTATTTTTCATTCTTCTATTATCTTACATTTACCTTTCCTTAAAAGTAAAAACAGATGTACAGTCTTTTGCTTCTACAAGTGGATTTATATCTTATCTAGTGTCAGAACTACATTTGAATAGTATTGATATGCCTACTTCTCTTTCCTGGTCTTACATTCTTTTTCAAATATCACTAGGAGGAGCGTGCCTCTGAGACTCCATGTGGGACATTATTGAACATGGCTATGTTGCTGAGGCATTGCATTCACAATTCTTTTGCTTGGTGTGTGTTTCAGTTATGTTTGCTTTATCACCAAGTTCTCTAAACTCAGTAGCACACAAAATAATCAGTTATGTTCAGTGACTATAGATCTAGACCTCATTTAGAGATGCAGCAAAAAATCCTACCTCTTTTCTTGATGTCTGGAGTCTCAGGCTGAGGGAATCCTAAATCTGGAGATGACTTGTGTAAAGGTTGATGCACTGTGTGTGTCAACTTGGCTGGATGGGGCAGTTCCACACTCCTGGCTATGAAGGCCTGCCCTAGAGTGAGTCAACACAAAAAGAGTATGTAAAGGGATTGAGGAAGGATTCCCCATTCCACTTCCTCCAAGGAACTTCAGCCTTTGCAGTCAGCTTGGATGCTTCAGGTTTCAGTCACAGCTTCAGGTTCCATCACAGAATCTTCAGCCCTCCATTGCAGACCCAATAGCCGACTGATAGAGACTTGCAGGGAACCGCAGCAGTGAGTTTCAGACGCTCTCTGCATGCTTCTTCATCCGACTCTGTGAAGGGTACATCTTGTGTTGTGTCTGTTCTTTGTATTATATTTGTTCCTCTAGTAAAATCCTAAATAATACAACTTGAAGTCTAAGGGCAATGCCGTGAAGGCTCATTCATCAGGTTAGTGGATGAGGCTAGATGTGCTAACCCTCAGACTTCATCTTCTTCTCTTTGATATGGTGATAGTTTTAGTTTATTTGAAGAAATGTCAGGTTATATGTCACAAGAACATAGAATGTACATGACTAGTCATCACTAAAGGATCGCTATGAAGCAGAAGTCTACATATAATTATTCTTACATTGACTAATAATTTCTGTTCCCTAAAAATGCACATGTTTATTTGAAAGACTTATTTATAATTTTTATTTTTTTGTACTTTTAGGGAAGTGTCTACAGGGTGTTCGCGGTCTTACTACTAGATCGGACTCATAGTGATCTGTATTTTACAGCCTCCCAAGTGCTGGGATTACAGGAGCACACTACCATGCCCAGTCTCAATTGCCTTCTTCCTGCCGACATGGCAGGCCCGGGATCAAACCTGCACCCTGCTCCTGCTTACAGGCACTTTAATCCACTAAACTAATGGCTGCCCCTGAACTTTCATATATCGAAGGTTCACTCTAATATCTAGGAGCAGTACTTATAACATGAGCTTTTCGTTTCACATTCTGAGTCAGATAGTAATGGGTTGGAACAATTTCTAGTAAAAGTAAATGTGTTTAAATTCATTATATGAAAATATAATTTGATTGGCAAAGCCATACACCCATGAAGTTTGATTGGTAAACTTTCTCAAGTATAATGAGAAAGTTTAAGAGTACAACATATTTAATCGGGTAAATATTCTAAACAAAAAAATATTTCATAGTTCATAAAATAAGATCACTTATGTTTCTCTTCTTATCATGAATATGTTCCTTTCACTTTATTATTGTGAGGAGTTGGGCAAACTTTTTTAATTCATAAAAATTAACTGTTGGATGTGTCTTCTCTACACTGTAAACCTGTTGCTCTCCTAATGTTCTAAAAATACAGAACAGACTCAATGTATTATGTACACTTGCCAACTCCACAAAATGGATATCTTAAACATCTGTCTCTTCTGTTAACTTTATGGAATGTAAAGTAGAGGTTAGGAACAGTTTACTATGACAGCTATGAGAATACATTTATGAAATTACTCAGCCCAGCGTGAATCAGGGAGCAGAGATTTTTAAATTAGTTTCAGGGTTTTTTTTGTTGTTGTTGTTTATCTTATTTATTTTTTTTACAGAAGAACGACTATTTTGAAGACAATCATCTGATTTAAGACAAATGTGCACCACAAAATGTGACGAAATTATGCCGTTGTTTAGGTTTTCTCCATTACAAATATGTTCTATTTATTCTACATATATCCACTATGCCCCAGAGAGCAATGAAGGGGAAAAGTAAACACTGAAAAGACAGAGGCTTGAGTCTTCAGGGTGAATCTAAGGGGTAAGATTTTCCACATCTCCTGTGTCTTATTTTGTCCATTTATTTATTCTACTTGTTTTTTATACTGGGAAATTAGCTGAGCCCTTCACACTGAGCTATACGCATAGCACTTTTCTTCCTGTTCCTTCCCTTCTCTTCCCTTCCCCCTTTCCCTTCCCCCTCCCACTCTCCTCTCCCCTCTCCTCCCTTTCCTTTTCAACAATCTTGCTATATATCTAAACTGCCAGCCCGCTAACCTTCAGCCCTTCTGTATCAGCCTCTTGAGATATTGAGACTGCAAATCTCAACTACCACACTGGGCTTTTCTTTTTCCTTAGAGCACTTAATTTAGAAAACCTATGGCCAACCAAATAGCTCAGCAGTTTAAAGTGCCTGCAAACAGGCAAAGGGGCCAAGGCTTCCATCCCAGAGCCTGCCATGCTGGTGCCGCCCCCAGGGCATTCTGAGAAGGCAATTGAGACTGGGCATGGTGGCCCAAGCCTGTAATCCCAGCTCTTGGGAGGCTGTAAACAGGTTTATGAGTCCAATCTAGTAGTAAGATCTTGAACACCTTGTGGACCCTTCCTTAAAAAAAAAAATTAGAAAACCTGTACTTTCTTCTCTCTATGACAATTTGATCACTTGGGGCATCGTTCCAGAGGACTCAGGAGACAAATATTTCAAATGTAAACCTCAAGACAGATAACACTCCCATCTCCAAGCAGGAACCCTGGTTTTCCCCTTGAAAAAACAAAAACAAACATGTAAGAGGTTTGTTTCTCCTAATGACATCTAGTCACTACCGTCCTAAAATGATCACTCCAGTTGCCAGGTGAATTTAGATTCATGCCAAGTCCACTCATTTGACTAATAATTTGTTATTGTTGATTCAACTTGGAAACATGCATAAGATGAGTTGTGTAGACTTAATTATTACAAAAGATCAATTTTTTGTTGCTGCTTTTTGAGCAGCCTAGTGATTTTCCTGTGACAGAGATCATTGGCTTCTTTCTCCCTTTTGTGTAGAGGATTTATAGCTTAGTAAATGATTATGTTTTTAATTTTACCTTTGGAAAATTAGGAACTTACAATCTATGTACTACATCTTACAAATTTTACTCTTCATTCTATAAAGATACTTCTTAATTACTATTTTTATTTTTCCTGAGTTTTCCAGTTATTCCACATACTTGCTTTTTCATTTCTCCCATTATAGATTTATTTAAGTGATTTCAAATTGTATAGCAAAAATAACTAATATTACTTTTTCATTATCTTATTTTATCTTTTTAATCTTTGTTTTCATTAGTACATGTTTGCACTATAGAATGATTACACTGATTGTGTAGGGAGTTGGTACATCCTTTCAGAAGTCAGTGATGATATGTGTAAACTAGATGAGACATCTTTAATTCAGTTAGACTTGAATTCAGAAATTCAAAAGTCAAGGCACAAAGGGTATGGTTTTGTTTAAAATCAACCTATGAAGGGAAATAGTACTTTAAGACAGGAAATATTAAAAAAAAATCAGGCACTTTAAGTATTTCCAGACATATATGCAGAGGAGAGACTTGGCAAAAACTTGAATGTCCTTCAGTAAAGCATAAGAGAGCTTGTGGACATTTTAATATTTTCCTAAATGTTAATGTAATTTAATTTGTATGCTAATAGAGTAACCCATGAAATAAAGATAAGTGTTTCATTCTGAAAATGTTATCAGAATGTAAAGGCATTGGAAAGGCACTGGCTTTCACCACAACACTGCCATTTAAATTTGACTTGATATAGAATGAACTTTCTTTCCCTGAGTTTTTAGTCCTTAAATTGTGCAGCTTGCTGTAGGCTCATTTTAACGTTGATTTTTAATTGATGTTTTGAAAATGCCTCCCCACACATTCATATTAGCACCATCTCTTGAATGGCACAGTCTATGCGATCAGATACTAAATAAATAAATGAATAAATAAAGCAAGCAGAACATATTCGAGTGTTTCTGATCTTGAGCCTACCGTAAAGTACTGGAATAAGAAATCCCATTTTCACTCCAGCCTCCTCTGTGACCATGTCACTGAAAGTCAACTGCCTTTTGTGAAGCAAAATGAAAGGAATAATCAGCAAAGCACAGCATCTAGGAGGTGGCAGAACCTAGAATCCTTTTTAGCAGAGTAGGTTAAATTAATCTCCATGATAAAGAGAAGGTATACTTAGAGAAGCAGGACCTCAAAAGGGGTTGCTATCAGAAGGGCACACAGAGGAAGCTGGACCAAGGGAGGCAGAACAGAGAGTATGTGAGGAGTTCAAGAAAATAAGAGTCAAAGAAATTCAGAAAATCAGGGTATTGTTAGGGCTATCTGCAGGAAGCTCCTTTAATATTT
>NW_004524594.1:10426467-10432308 GCF_000260255.1 Octodon degus
GGGTGGGGTGGGGGAGGTGCTACGGAGTGGTGGGGGGTGTCCCAAGAGGGTGGAAGAGGGTCTCACCCACGCTGTGCCTGGGCTGGGACTGGTAGGTCCCGCCAGTGCAGGGTAGCCGGAAACTCTCCCACACACTCACAGGGCCTTGGCTAGGACTGGATCTGGGGGTTCCCAGAACCTCAAAATATTTTAATAATACTCTTTTTCTTATTGTAAAAGATAATATTTTTAAGCTCTACCTCATACTTCTGATGTACTGATGCTCATATGCTCCTGCATAGCTCATGTTGAAATAAAAGACTTGGCCTTTTGGTCCTGTAAATTTGCCATGATTTATTTCTAAGATTTATTTATTGTACTATTTTGGTAGTACAGAATATGTACTAATTCTATTCAAAATTCTAATCCTGAGTACTGTGAACAAAGCTGTCACTTTAAAACATAGAATTGTATGTACCTTTTACCCTAAAGTGCTCCATAGATTAACAGCTAATGAGGAGCAGCGACAGAAAGTAGCATCTAGCATGAGCTCCTCACAGTGTCTGACACGAAAGCCCTGAAATAGCCATGGCTGGATGATGCAAGGACAAGCAGCCCAGTGTCAACCATTGACATTCAGCACTAAACAGTGTAAATCGTTGGCATTAGGGGAGCTAGCAGACTGCCAAATCGTGATTTCTTTGTGAATCAAGAAGAATCCTGGGCTAATTTATAGTTCGCAATGTAGACCACTAAGGAAAGATCACGTGAAGAAATTGGGAGAGGTAGCCATTCAGAAGCCAAAAAGAAGGCCCTAACTAGAAACTACATGCTCCATGACTTTATTTTAGACTTTTTCTTTTCAGCAACATGATAATTTAAATTTTTGTTGTTGAGCAACTCAGTCTATCATAGCTTTTTTTTGTTGTTGTTGTTTTGCAGAACTGGTGATTGAACTCAGGTCCTTGCACTTGCCAGGGAAGCGCTTATTCTACTAAGCCATCTCCCCAGCCTATCATAGCTTTTATGACAGCTCTATCAAATTAAATGTTAACAGATATTTCATGTATGCAAAATGATACACACATATGTAGCATGTAATCTTACCTATAACAAAATAGTAGAACTTCAAACGCTATTTTAATATGCAATCAAAAATAATAAAGTGGTACAATATGAGTTGTATACCCAAAGATTTTTGGGTTTTTTGTGGTACTGGGAATTGACCTTGGGATCCTATGCTTACCAGGCAGGTTTGTCTGCCACACTGAGCTGGCCCTTCATACTCAAATGAGGATAAGCATTTGATAGTTCTACAACTGATAATAAGCTGACCTGTACATGAAAACAATATACAGTGCTTGGCATTGATTTAATGTTTTATTGAATTACACCATCCCCTTAAGAAACATTTGTGTATTGGTTTTCTGTAAAATAAATCATTTCTTTGTTTCTGAAATGAAATAATTTTGTTCTTTTTTTTAGAAAAAGAAATTGCATCATTTGATTCAAAAACATATGTAGTTACTTTCCTTTGACGAAACTGGTTAAAATATAATTTAGGAATCAGGCTGGATAAATGGATATTATAATAGTTCTGCATTACAATGTCATTGTAATGAAAAATTACAATGCAAAAGAAATCATACCCCAAACCCCCAATATTTAAGATGAATAACAAAAAGTATCTTCTCTGTTGATATTTCTACACATATGTCAGTAGACATATATAACACAGTAGATTAACAATTATGTGTGGAATTCAATAATTCTATGTCTTTGGGGGAATTATTCATATTGAATAATAACTTAATTAAAAATCTCAAGAGGGTGTAATGGCTGAAAAATGAACTTCACTGAGTAGATTTCAGACTTACATAAAAATAATAGCTTGTATTTTTAGCTCCTGCTTTTCTTTTCTCTCCTTCAAATACCATGAATGCAGAGATGATTATCTGGGTCTCTTAAGAAGTCTTCTTTGATATTCACCATGAGTTTTCATAGATAGATATAGAGATTGATATAGAGACAAAGATCAAAAGATATTCAGAGCAACTGACAGATACATGCATTGAGTTTATACATAAAATATTGAATTCAGAGTCCTGGAATTCTACTGTAAACCTGAATGTGATAACAGTATCTGTAAATGAAGCTCAAATAAAGTGAAGCTTCTTTCTTGAAACAGGAGAAAGCTAAATCTAAAAAGACAGTAAACAGAGCCTCTCCTCTATTGAGCATATAGTATCTGTAACCACAGTTCATATTTTATGAAGGTGAAAAGACAGAGTATTAATAAATTTGGGAAGATGTTTAGATATTCACCTTCCACATGAAAAATTCTCCAGAAGAAATAAAATCAATGTAATCATTTTGTTCTATGTGAATGAGGTGATTATATGCTTACAAAAGAATAATGTATAGTTAGGACATGTATGAAGAAATGACAAAAGGAATAAAAAGGTTAGAAATAACTGAAGTGAAAATACATGTGAACATTGTCTAATTAGAGAATCTAATGAGATATTTCAGTTAAACCCTAAAATAAACTTTTAAAGTATCCCCTGGCCACAAGAATGAAACATTTCTTAGAAAGTATTAGTGAGTGTTGCATGTATATCTCACATGGCAGAGTGCTTGACCAGTATGCACAAGGCCTTGCATTGAATTAGTTGACATTTTCACCAGCAATTTAAAGGTTTCCTTTTCCCTACAACCTTGCTAGCAAATTTTTTTAGTCCTTGATATCATATGCATCTATATTCACCTAAAATTAAACACAATTTAGACAGAAACAGTAATACAGCACATGTTAATAATTTTGAGGGCCAGGGAGATGGCTCAGTAGAATAAGCACTTGCCTGGCAAGCGCAAGGTCCTGAGTTCAATACCTGGTACTACAAAAAAAAAAAAAAGATAATCATAATCATAATCTTAATCATAATTTTGAGAGTAGTATACATGATTAGCATAATTTTTTAAGTTTCACATATGTAAAATATAACAATAACTGCCACCATTATATTTTATAGTAAATTGATGTTGTCAGTGTTATATGTACATTACCTCTAATGACTAAAGTTATCACCTTGAAGTAACATGATCATGTCCATCTTTTTAAATATCAGTGTGTCTTTGTTTATACAAGAGCTCCTTTTATTATACAGGTGCTTCAGAGGCCCAGACACCATCTGTGTTCTCTCATCCCACAGGAACCACAGCTTGGGGAAGGGGGGTCAGATTATTGAATTAGTCACCAGCACTGTTACCATCGCCAGAAAGGTCGAGAACAACAGACATCATGGAACGAGGGTGCTTTCTGGCAATTTGATCTGTATGCTTCTGCATCTTCTCATTCTTCAGGGCAGATGCCAAAATCTGGCCCTGTTGCAGGGTGTCTGTTTCCTTAATTCTCTGCAAAACTTAGCTATGGTCCACTGAGCTGACCTATACCATGCTACTATTCTTGGTGTAGCGGTGGTCCAAGTGGTATTCAGCCCACCCCATCTAATAATGGCTTGGATTGGTGCAATATCCCAAGGGATCTCCACTCTGATATATGGTAGTTTTATTTTAATTAGTATCTGGTATTTTCATCGCTGGAGAATGCCGCCTCTTGGTCTCCATTTCAAGTGGGTCTATGTCACCCAAAATCTTGTCAGACACTGTGGTCAAGCATTCCATGGTGTCTTCCTTGGCTGCTCAGTGTCCTCAACGTTAAAGATCTTAGTCATGGCCTTAACAATCTCAGCACTGAGATGGGAAGCCAGAGTACGTGTGGGAGGTGGTAGCATATAGAAGCTGATACTCCCACTCACCCAGTCAGCCAGCACAGCCTTGGCAGCCTGCTCCTGACTATGTAAGCCTATACAAGCCCCCTTTTCCCACTTTCCCAAGCAGGCTTACACCGCAATGGGAGAATGTTCAGTAGTCTAGAACCCAAACACGCCATAATAGTTGGAATTCTCCACACTGCAGTGCTGCAAGAGAGTCTTCCCTGGGGTCACAGGTCTGCCAGCTTCTGTACATGGATGCAGCTGTGCAGGTTGGCACCAACCTTTGAATTGGTCCTGGGATAATGACTGGGTCATCTAGCCACCTGATAAACTTGTCCAAGTAGACCTCCCGCATGAATTTAGTGATCCCAGGAACAGCTCCCACACTACACAAATGGCTGCGCTTCAGGCTATTGATCAGGTTACTCTTCACAACATTGGGAAGTCCCACAACACCTAACAGAATATGAGTAGGTACTTCACACAAGCCACAATAGTTCCTCAGAACCCTCAAGAGGTTTTCAGCTCCAAAGCAGGCTTGGTTTTCAGTAGTGACTCAAAGCCTGGCTCCACTAGCACACTGCACTGAATCCAGTTCTTGGTCTGATGCTGGGTGCTGGCTTTGAAAGCCACAGTTGGCAGCTCATTGCAAAAGTAATCTAGCCATTTCTCCACAACCTCTTTGGAAACCTGTTTAATTTTGTTCAAATCCAGTTTCTTGTTGCTTTCTGCCTGCAAAATAGCCTCTTCCTTTTGGAAACAGTGGCAGCCCAATGGGTCTCTGGCATCCAAGACTTCCAGAATCACACCAGAGTATTCTACCACCTTGCTGAACTCCCTGTACTAAACCTTCTTTGTGGTCTCATCATCCAACTGAGGAAACATAATTAATTCTTGCAAAACTTTCTCTTTGCCTTCAAACACCTGACAGAAAAATCCTGACAGAAATTTATGATGGTCCTGTGTTTGTGTTTCTCTTGCTCCCCGAGAGCTTCCTGCTTCTCCTTCATCTCCTCAAACCTCTTCTTTAATTCCCCTTCTGGACTTATGAAGTCATCGTAGTGAACAAAACAGGAAGTAAAGGACACCCTGGAGGTTGTTTTCTTCCCATTTTGCTTTTCAGGTTTCTTTCAGCCTTTGGAACCTTTGCTTGAATTTTTAGATTTTCATCAACTTTCATAATCATCAACCAGCTTGGAAACAGGTAGGTTCAAATCTGCCCACTTCCATCTGCACTTCCGGTGGAGACAAGGGAGGACAATGTAGCAGTGTGTCTTATGATGATGAAATTGTTAAAACATTCACTGTATTTTTAGTTATACAAAATATGTGATTATCTTTAAGGTTTTTTTTAATGTATATTTTTAAATAGAACACGAAAGTGTTAATTACACATGAGAATATAATAAAATCTATTACACTAAATTAAGACATGTTTTTCATCAGTAGTTGCTTAAATACAATGAAAATTCAACTCTAGCCTACAAGTCGTTTTAGCCACAGAGGCAACAAAGAGCTAGTATTTAAAATATGTAAGAGCCCCAGGAGATAGCTCAGTGGAATAAGCACTTCCATGGCAAACCCAAGGGCCTGAGTTCAATCCCTGGTTCCACAAAAAACAAACAAACAAACAAACAACAACAACAAAAAAACCCTACAAAACAGTAAGGAAAAAAAAAAAAAACCAAAGTATCAATTTGATAACAGTGCTAGCAGTTAGATAGATATATATCATGACCACCGTGAGTACCGTTTTTTGCAAATGCAACTGACAAACATTAAGAACTCAGATATAACTGCTAGATCAATGGTATGTGTAAGAACTTACTGGAGAGGAGGGTAGAAAATAAGAAAGTTCTGCATCATTTTCTAAAGTTGAATGTAAAAAAAGAACCGCACAGGTCCTGCTTTATCTTGGTCTTAACCATCCAGTAGAAAAATATGAAGACGAAATATAGGAAGTAAAGCCATGCTATTATGTTGAGCTGTTGGGGACTCAGGTCAATAATTTCTGACATTGCCAGTTAAACAGAAGACCCAATGCTATTATGGGCTACTGGACTCTTTTAGAATATTTTGCTGAGTT
>NW_004524594.1:10432408-10443734 GCF_000260255.1 Octodon degus
GTCTAAATTATTATTTTTGAATCCATTTTGATTACTTTTTTATTTTTAAATTTACTTTTAACTAGTAATAAAAACAGAAGATGCAAATATTAGTGGAGTACTGTGTACTGGTCATTACCAGTGCACAGAGAATACTGTTTAAATTGATTTCCATTGTGATAAAATATTCAAAAGCCTTTCTCCACTGTACTGTGAAATAGCACAGCAGAAGTTCTTGTCTCTAACTGGAATTCAGTATTCACGGGTCTGCATTGCCTGGTCCCTTCTCCTTCATTACTCACCCCATCACCTGGAAATTTTTTCTTTCAATTTCAATGTGATCAATCAGTTTAGATTGTGCATGTGAGAGAGATCATGCAGCATGAACTTGGCTCACTGAGCCTGGATTATTTTACTTGACATAACATTCTCTGGGTGCATCTATGTTGTCATAAATGGTCAGATTCAAGTTATGGTTTGATATAATATGCATATGTATATAATATACTCTATCTATCTATCTATCTATCTATCTATATATTAAATTTTCATTATTTGTTCTTCAATAGATGCCTTGGGGGCTGGGGACATAGCTCAACAGCATAAACACCTGCCTGGCAAGCACCAGGTCTTGTGTTCGATCCCTGGTACCACAAAAAACAAAACATAGCAAAACAAACAAAAAAAAATGTGTCTTGGAATGTTTTGTGAATTTGCTATCATGTAAGTCATTTTAATCCTTCCCTTTGCTGGGATTGCAGGCATGCACCACCACGCCCAGACTCTGTGGCCAGCTAGCATGCCTGGAGGTAGGGCTGGCAAGGCATATGGTGCCGCTGACCAAACCCATGTCCCTGAGCTTGCCTAAGCAGGCACTTAGTCCAATGAGCTATCTCGCTGGCCCCATGTAAGTCCCACAGAGATAGTTTAAATAGATTCACAATTGAAGAAAGCAGGAAATTCCTCAGAGACAAGTAATAATCAAATGCAACATATATTCATACTCTCAGCTATTACAAAATATCTTGAATCATGGTATTGAAGTATAAGGCATATAAATGTATCTTCCACTTTTATTATTTTCATTATTAGGATAATTCTTCAATGTCCACAGAATTGTGGAAATAATATAAAATTTGAAGTTAAAAATCCTATCATAGGATCTACTTATAACTAAATTTTGCAGGCAACTACTAAATGTATTCCATGAGGCAAAAACTCACTACTTTTAGTTAGAAAAATAAATAATTGGGAAGGTAGACCAGAGAACATAGTACTCCATGTTTACTGCCTTTTGTACAACTTCCTAGGAATAAGTTCTAATTTTGTTTCTCTTATTCAAAAGTAATACTGCATCCCACAGATACTTACCATGAGAGTGAATATTGATAGACTTGCAGTACAGAAGCTGTGGAACTGCTAGCATAGAAATCCACTGCCCGAGATACTTTGATTTTATTACTGACACATAATACCTGACACCCAAAGTGGAAAGGGGAAAAGTTTATTTGGCTCACAGATGTTTAAGTTTTAATCCATTATTGGCTGGCCATCAGGCAGGGTAGTTGACAGACGGGGATCACAGATGAGTAACAGTTTATGGCAAGCAGAAGATAGCAAAAGCGAGGAGGGAGAAGACAAGCCACTTTCTGTCCCTTATATTTTATCCAGGATGATGGGATTAGGGTAATGCCAAACCAATCAGTGCAGTGATTTAGTCATCACCCACCCTTAACCCACCCTTAACTCCCTTAATCTTAGCATCGCATCATGAGTCATCTGCACACCTTAAAGTCAGGCATAAGGCTTTGAGAGGGAATGTAGATACAAGGCTCAACATCAACAATAGAACAATTCTGAGACATTAAGCAACACTGTAAATTATGGCGAAAATATGTCTCCTAAATCAAACATAGAGATGCTCTCAAGTCAAAGACATTGACAGCTTGTTATAGTTAACTCAGCAGAATATCTGACTAAAATAACTATTGACATATAGAACTAGATAACTATTTGACAGACTGAATAGTGACTGCATCTGTATTCTGGACTCAATATAATATGGAAATAACCGGGAGGAAATTGTTTTGTCTTTGTTACGTGAATGCAAAAACTACATGAAGGGTCTCTCTGTAACAAGGGCATAGAAGGACACATAGCACATAAACTAGAATCAAAGGGGGCCAGGGAGATGGCTCAGTAGAATAAACACTTGCCTGGCAAGCACAAGGGCCTGAGTTCAATCCCTGGTTCTGCCACAAAAAAAAAAGGGAATAAACTAGAATCATGTCAGTTCAAAAGTGCTAATAATATTTCAATATACAATAATTTCTGCTCTAACAGGTAGCTCTCTTCTTGCAATTGGTAAATTTAAACATGGATAAATAGAAAGGTGGTGGACAGGTATTTTGGTTACCAGAAGATCAGAATAAAATAATAAAAGAAAAATTGCAGATAGATGTAGGACTTGAGAAGCTTAACATTTCATCATCATGTCTTCAATTATTGTATTTCCACCTCAAGATGTTTCTTTAATAAAGTACAAAATATTTTGCATGTTTTCCTAAACTTATACATGTAATTATCACACCCTTACAAGATCATCAGTCACAGCTCAGTTTTTTTTTTTATTTGTTTGTTTTTGTTTTTCATTTTATGTATTTGGTAGAGGGTCTCTCTATGCAGCTCAAACTCATAGTGATCCTCCTGTTTTAAGCTTACCCAGCACTGGGATTATAGGCATGTGACACCACGCCCATACTTATTTGCCATCTCAGCGTTCTCTGGAAGCAGGCTGGCATGTCATGCATTGCTGGGATTGAACCCTGATCCCTGTGCTTGCCAAACCAGGTACTTAGTCTGCTGAACTATCTAGCCAGTTTTTATCTACTAGAGCAGATAAAGAATCTCTAGTCAGAAGTTAAGATGATGAGCCCAAACTTGAGTAGGTACTATGTGCTGGGCATAAACCTCACCAGTCTTTTGACCCTGGGGAGGGCGACAGTTTCATCATATTACACAAAAGTTTAGAAAAGTTCTGGAAATTATTCTACTTCTGCGTGGAATAGTTGGGTAATCACAGATATATTTGGAGAGTGAGATTATAGTAAGTGGCTCAGTCTTAAATTATCCACCTTACCAATTATCCATCTTTATTTTTATAGTTAATGATAAATTTCCTCCAAAAGAACTATGATGTCAACATTGAGAATGGACAAGACTTGGGATGCATTAAATATTCAGTAATTCTTCCCTCCCTCCATGTTCATGTTATTATATGGGGGCTTCTGCAGAGAGGAATCTTGATATTTTGATCTTCATTATCTTGATGTAAAGAGGATCAAGGTTGTCATATACATCAATGTCTTTTCTACAGATTCACTTTATTACAGTACATTTGTTATTATGCTTGAGAAAACAGGGCAAAGAAAAATACACAGGAGAAAGGCAAATAACAAGTTTACAAAACTGTTCTTACAAGTAAACATGTCTTTTTCCCCATCCTATCTTTCAAAATTAAGTGATTCGGAAGAAAAATTGCAGCATAGTGTCAACTCCTTGTTCAATATAAATAATATATTTCCACAGGAGACCAAGCAGGAATGCGAGAGATTCACAGGAATGTATATGGAAGAAGCCAAATAAATTAAAATGTTGGCAGCATTTTCCCAAGTCACACATTCATTTGCATGCTCAGGTCCAAAAATGCAGTGAGGAACTGTACATCCTAGAAAATAACAAATACGTTTCCTGCATGAGAAAATAGTAGAAGCAAAGGAGTCTGACTGAAAAAAGATGTGTATATAAAGTTAGTGTTTCCATTCATCTATTGTTCTTCTAAGTAAGCTAGTCTGGGGACTTTAATCTCAGTGGAGAGTAGATTGTCAAAAGAATAAATTTAACAGTAGGAGTGAAAAAGAAGATAGCATACTGATATAAGAAGTCTTTGAAGGTATCTTAAGAAGACAGCAGGATCTAGTCACCCAAACCTTTATTTCAGATACAGGCTAAATTAAGATTAAATAAAACAGGCTTATGCAGCCTAAAAATCATTTGATAAAAAAGAGACCTGGACAGCAACTAGGCACTATTTATACTGTTTAATAAAAGGTGATGACAGGTTACTATGACTCACTTTAACTTCGTGGTTAGAATTTTCATCATTCTCTGATTAATTGGATTCATAATACATGACATTTGAAAACCAATGTTCCAATAGGGTGTAATTTTTCAACTCCCAGGAAAAAGAAGAGTGTTTTCAATATAATCTTTTGATATAAAAGAAATTCAATTTTTCAATAGTTCATGTGCCTCTAGGGGAGACAGAATATCAGTGGATTTTAGGTATTTATTGCATATAATAATTACAATAAGGCATTAAAATAAAAACATATACAATTTACACTCATTATATATGATTTTTGCATTTTAAAATTTACTTATTAATTAAAATTTAGTTGTAACTCCAAAACAATGCTTGAAGTATTTTGGGGGTCATTTGCAGTTATGGATATCTATTTATATTTATGTAAATATATAGATATATGCAAAATATTTAGTCCCCCTTATGCATTAGTTCCCAGATATTGTCATATAAAGGTTTCAAAAATGTTCCACCTATTTATTGCTGTGATTTTTGCATTTTTGTATTCTTTGTTGACTCTTTTAAAAATAATTTTCAAGAGGAAGGCTAAAGTATTTTCTGTGTTCGTCAGTGACAGTCACTGTCTTGTGTCTTATGCAGGAAAGTTTATTTTCATTGAGGTCACTGTTACAGTACTGTTGTCTGAGAGTTCAATAGTAATGGATTAATAATATATGAAGGCATGCTTTAGCTATGGGGATATGACCTGACAAATGTTTCACTAGAGAATTTCTTCCTCTTCCAAACATCATACAGTGGGATGACACAGAAACAACTGGCCACAGTATCACTAGGTAATAACATTTTGTGGGACCACCCTCATATATGAAGTTTTTCCTTGACCAAAACATCCTTAAACAAAAACATAAATTTAAAAAAGAATACATATTGATCAGTTTTTGCAAATGCTAGAACAAAGCCTGGCGATTGTGCGACACTATACTTCACTTAGGGGAGATGGTTCAACATTTGTCAACTCACTTTAGGCAAGAATGTTACAGAACATAGACCCAAATAACAAAACTAGATTGTGTGTAAGTAAGAGTGGTGAAAAGTAACTGCTGGTGATGCACTCGCTCATCTATTTCATATTTCATTATAGGAAAGGTTTTTGGACCAGATTTCCTTTCCAATTTTTTTTAAATCAAATACTTTGAAGGGAAATGACGAGCTATCATTACTTTATAAGAATTTATGATTTTCTGGTTAAAAAGTATTTTTACTAGGAGAGAAGATGCATTTTAAAAATGCTTTATATATTCCAGAAACAATTTCAAATATAGGCATGATTAGAGAGAAAAAGATAGACTCTCATAAATGACTATAATTTCTTAGGAAATACTGCCAGATACAGACTAGAACATGACAGGTCTTATTCTAGAGGCATATGGAAAATTTGATGGTGAGACAGAGAGGATAACCAATGCTTAAAAGAACCTGGGAAATCTTTGCAGAGAAGGACACAGTTCCATTATGTTTTCAAGAGTGAACAGCACTTCTAAAAAGTGCTAATGGCATTCCAAATATTGGTTAAGGCACTAGAAGTACACGGTGGAGCCAGAGGAAGTTCAAACTTGTTACACGCATATTATATAATTCACAGATTAAAATAAATAAGCAGTCAGAAAAGCTAATGTAAGAGTATGTTATTGAAGTTATCAGTTTCATAATTGGGTTAATGGTGTTTTAGATCCACAATGGAACCAAAACAGTTCCTAGACTACTGTGGCTCGTTCTCCCAATGGTTGTGAACTAAATCTCTAGTGTGACTTTGTGTGTAAGCAGACAGGAAGGAAAGGCCACGTCTAGAGTTCAATATAGAAGTATTGCTTCCTAAGAACTTCTGTCAGTATGCTGTTAGTATGATTTTGCTCATTGTTACTTACCGCACTGGAAAGTCAGAGCTTATCTATGACAATAAACCAGGAGAACTCCCTGTCAGCCATTAACATATCTGACCCAGAGACTTGGCAGTCAGGTGTGTGCTTAAATATTTAAAATTGCATCTGAAGCACACACTTCATCTCAAATATTTTTGGTTTTTTAATTAATTTTATTGAGAAACAAATAGCAATGAGACAATTTCAAAACCGGTTAATAGGATAATTTCAATAATTATTATATTGCACAGTTTTCTTTTTTGCATAATTTCATTGAGAAACAAATAACAATGAGACAGTTTGAGACCAAATTGGTAGGACAGTTTCAATAATTAACACACTGCATACATTCTTCCTAGTGGTTAATTGCTGTACAAGATGGGGATATGATGTTCTATTTACAAACACTATTAGAACAAATCCCTCTATTCATTAAGAGAATGCAACTATATATCTATCCTAATCATTTTAAATACACAGATACAAAATGGACATTCATGTGTATCCCCTTTTTTTGTTACATTCTGTTATTTGAATATTATAGGTGTGTTAACTCAGGAAAATACTCTAAAAGAGTTCAGTAGTCCATAATAGTATTGAGTCTTCTGCTTCACTGGCAATGTCAGAAATTAACCAGAGTCCCCTACAGCTCAACATCACACCGTGGCTTTACTTCTTATACTTCGTTTTTATTTTTTTTTCCTGCTGGATGGTTAAGACCAAGGTAAAGCAGGGCCTATGCAACAAGAGTTGTAGCTTTTGAGTCTGATAAGATCAGTGAAATTCCCTCAGGATTAATGCTGAGATCCTGTACCTCAGATTGTAGAACGTTTCTCAGTGTCAGCCATGTGGATGAGTCACAGCCATTGCTTGGACTATGTGCTTTCTGTAAAAGCCTCAGAGAATGTTTTCTCTCCATGTGACTCTCCTTAGGAACACTCTACATCATTGTTCACTTTCCTCATTGGCCCCATAATCTCCTTGATCAGACAGTTTGGGGCACTACCGAGTTACATGGCATTACAGTACAAATTCTCATATATACTGAGTCTTAATTGAATTTGAAAGGCTAGGGCCAAAATGTTGGCTTGCCTTGCAGCCTTTCTTTTTCTCTAATATTGGTCTGCAAACTTAGGTTGTTAACCCTACAGAAGACAAGCTTATTGTTATTACCATACAACCTAGGCTGTTATGCTTAACCTCACTGTCGGTCTTAATATCAAACATCTTAGACATAACATGGAACAGGTATTTTCATTAAGTAATGATATGTTGAATTTAAGTTCCCACAGAATATGATGAAAAAACATTTAAAAATTAGAATATATTTTAAAAATAGGCATAACAAATTACCTAATACTTATGTTTACACATAAGTCCAAAAATCTCACCATATACAACCTTGAAGCAGGACAGTTGCACAACATGCATTTTCCTGTCTCTTTCCTTCATTCATCACCACCTTCTTTTTGAACAATCATCTACCTGAGAGACAGCACAGCAGTAACTGGCATGTCATGACAAGCAGCCCGTATTCAGAAGACCAGAATGACAGGCACTCCAAGCATGAAACTTCTATTACAGATTACCATCTTCAATGCAGTTGCTTAGTTCACAGGTATCAGTATATATAGTTAGTCAGGATGAGAATCTTTCCAATTAACTGCTAGATTCAAAAATCTTCTGGAGATTCTCAGAATCATTGCCTTGTCCATCTTCTACATATAACTGTATGGCTTGTCACTGTCATGTTTCCTAGCTCTTCTCCTTTTCCTCTTCTAATTAGCTAGTCCTCGAGATCCTGCTTTCCTTTTACTTGTATTACACCTTTCTATTTGTATTTCTTCTTTTGAGTTCTTATACTAGGGAAACTATATGATATTTACACATGGTTGTCTGCTTTATTTCACTGATGAGTATATCTTTCAGTGGCATCTACTTCAATATAAAGGTTTTGAGTATATCATTCTTTATAGCTGAGTAATACTCCATTGTGTAAAAATACCACATCTTTTTCATCCATTGCAGAGGTAATGGGCATCTTGGTTGTTTCCAAGAATTGCCTATCAGTAATTGTGCTGCTATAAACATAAGCACACAGATATCCCCATGATACGATGTTTCCAGATCCTCCGGGAAAATTCCCAGTAGAGGAATAGCTGGTTTACATGGGATTTCCAGTCCACCTTTTCTAAGGAGTCTCCACACTGATTTCCATAATGGTTGCACCAGTCTACATTCTCACCAGCAGTGGAGAAGAGTTCCTTTTTCCACACAGCCTCTCCAACATTTGGTGTTGGATGATTTCTTCATGATAGCCATTCTTTCTGGGGTGAGACGATATCTCAATGTTGTTTTAATTTGCATTTCTTGGGTGGCTAGTGATGTGGAGCATTTTTCATGTATGTATTTGTTTCTTTAATTTCATCCTCTGATAAGTGTGTGTTCATCTCGGATGCCCACTTCTGGATTGGCTCTTTAAATCTTGGGGTCCTAGTGTTTTTTAGTTCTTTATAAATTCTAGAGAGCAGACCTTTGTCTGAGTAGTTATTTGTCATGAGTTTTTCCAAATTTGCGGGTTGTCTTTTCACTTTGTTGGTAATTTCTTTTGATGTGAAAAACTTTCTCAGTAAGAGCAGGTCCCAGTTGTTAGTTCTTTCAACTGTTTCCTGTGCAATTTGATTTTTGTTCATGAACTCTTTACCTACCCCTATGACTTCAAGAATTCCTCCTAATATCTCTTCCAAGCAATTTATTGTCTCTGCTTTAAGGTTTAGATCTTTAATCCATTTTGACTTTAGTTTAGTGCATGGTGATAGACCTGAATCAAGTTTGAGTTTTCAGCATGTAGAGGGCCAGTTTTTCCAGCACCATTTCTTAAAGAGACTATCTTTCTTCCAGTGAGTATGTTTGGCCCCTTTGCCAAAGATAAGGTGGCTGAGTGTGTTCATAGGGCCTTCAGAATCTTCTAAGCTATTCCATTGATCCTCAGGTCTGTTTTGTTTCCAGTACCATGCTGATTTTATCACAGTAGCCTTGTAGTATAATTTCAAGTGAAGAATTGTAATGCCTCTTGCCTTGTCTTTATTCCAAGATTGGCTTTGATATTCTAGGACTTTTCTGGTTCCAGATAAATTTTAGGAATGATTTCTCTATGTCTGTGAGATATGTCAGTGGTAGTCTGATAGGGATTGCATTAAATCCGTACAGCAATTTTGGGAGTATAGCCATCTTTAAATGTTGATTCTTCCTATCCAGGAGCATAGAATATCTTTCCATTTTATGAAATCCCCTATTATCTCTTATTTAAGAGTACTGTAATTTTCCTTGGAAAAATCTTTGACTTCTTTAGTTAAATTAATTCCAAGGTATTTCATTTTTTTGGTGCTATTGTAGAAGGTATTGTTTCTATAATTTCCCTCTCAGTGTGTTTGTTGTCTGTGTAGAGGAATGCCATTGACTTTTGGCCATTGACTTTATGACCTGCTATGCTACTGAATTTTGTATGAATTCTAGTAGCTTCTTGGTGGAGTTTTTGGTCTTTCAATTAAAGTATCATGTCACCTGCAAATAATGATAATTTAACTTTTTCTTTACCTGTTCTTATTCCTTTTATTTCTTTCCCTTGTCTAATGGCTGTGGCTAATGATTCCAGAACTATATTGAATAGTAGTGGTGATAGAGGACATCCTTGTCTTGTTCAATTTCTAAGAGTAAAAGGTTTCAGTTTTCCCCATTTAGGATTATGTTAGCCATTGGGTTTTCATAAATGGCTTTTACCAGATTGAAATAGAAGCCATCTATTCCAATTTTCTGTAGGACTTTGAACATGAATGAGTGTTGGACTTTGTCAAAAGCCTTTTCTGCATCAATGGAGATGATCATTTTTTTTATTTTTCACTCTATTGATATAGTATTTTACATTGATAGATTATCGAATATTGAACCATCCTTGCATCCCTGGGATGAATCCTACCTGGTCATGGTGTATGATCTTCTTGATGATTTGATGTATTCTATTTGCTAAGATTTTATTGAGGATGTTGACATCTATACTCATGAGGGAAATTGTCCTGCAGCTCTCTTTCTTAGTTGCACCTTTCCCTGGTTTTGGTATCAGTATAATACTCCAGGAATGATTTTTGGAGGTTTTCTTTCTTTTCAATGATATTGAACAGTTTTAGGAGTATAGGGAGTACATTTCCTGTAAATTTCTTGTGGAATTCAGCTGTGAATCCATCCAGACCTGGACATGTTTTTGTCAGTAGGTTTTTAATTACATCTCGTGTTTCGTTGGCTGTTGTAGGGCTATTGAGAGTGGTTATATCTTGTCGATTCAGTTGTGGTAATTTGTACCTTTCTAGGAATCTGTCCATTCCCTCTGTGTCTTCTATTCTGTGAGTGTAAAGATCCTCAAAGTAGCTATTGATAATCTTCTGAATTTCCACTGGGTCTGTGGTAATTACACCCTTTTCATTCCTTATTGCTTGTATTTGAATTTTTTTCCTGTTTTTGATGAGATTAACCAGGGGCTTATGGATTTTAATTAATCTTTCAAAGAACTAGCTTTTTGCTTTTTTAATTCTTTGAATTATTTTCTTCGACTCAATTGAATTAATTTCTGCTCTAATCTTTATGATTTCTTCCCGTCTTTAGGCACTGGGTTTGGTTTGCTCTTCTTTTTCTAGTTGTTGAAGGTGCAGCATTAGGGTATTTATTTGTTCCCGTTCTGTTTCTTAATGTGTGAGTTCACAGCTATGAATTTCCCTCTGAGAATTGCTTTCATCGTATCCCATAAATTCTGATAAGTTTTGCTTGAATTTTCATAGAAGTGTAGATATTGTTGAATTTCTTGTTTAATTTCATCTGTGACCCATTGGTTGCTGAGTAGGGTGTCATTTAATTTCCATGTAGTTAGGTTTTTTTTCCTGTTTTTCTTTTTTTCATTTATTTCCAGTTTCATTGCACTACGGTCAGATAATGTGCATGGGATAATTTCTGTTTTCTTGCATATACTTAAGCATGACCTATGGCCCAGTATGTGGTCTATTTTAGAAAATGACCCATGTGAAGCTGAGAAAAATGTGTATTTAGCTGTTTGGGTGGAACACTCCGTATATGTCCACAAGTCCATTTGTTTCAAGCTCTGTTTCAATTCTGTTATTTCTTTGCTAAGTTTTTGTCTGGTTGACCCATCTTTTGAGGATAAGGAGGTAATAATGTCTCCTGTTAAGATTATTATATTTTGGATATTATATTGGATATTATATTTTTCATGTCAATTAAGATTTGCTTATATAGTTGGGTACTCCCGTGTTTGGTG
>NW_004524594.1:10443834-10455167 GCF_000260255.1 Octodon degus
TAGAATGATTTGTTCTAATGGTGTTTGTAAATAGGATCTCAAGTCCGCATCTTGTACAGCAATTAACCACTAAGAAGAATATATGCAATGTGTTATTTGTTGAATCTGTACTTCCGATTTGATTTGAAACTGTCTCATTGCTATCTGTTTATCAATAAAATTTTGGAAAAAAAAGAGTAGCCAAAAAAAAAAAAAAACCCGCAATGCAGAAATTGTGTTTCTATATGCATTCCCAAGAGTACCTTTTTCATACATGTAGTTTGCAAACTCAAAAAGTAACTCAGCTTATAGGAAATTGTTATCTAAATTTTACTGTGAAGGTATTTTTCTCTTTTGTGCTGCTTTTTTATTCATAGGTGTTTGCATATATGCTCACATTCCTTCTGTGGAGCAGGCCCAGCGACAACGCATCTTCCTTCCTTCAATCCCTGGTCCACAAAAAACAAACAATACTCTTTCCAGTTGAGGAAGATCTATGTCCTTGTTTCCTATAATCTATCTTTTATTTTGACTTTATCATATATTATTTTTTCTCATACAAGAATATCCATGTGATATTTAAGGCTGTGCTTCTTATTTCTGTCACTTAATATTATGGTCTCAAGGTGCATCCATATTCCTACAAACTACTCAGATTAGTCTTTCTTCATGGCTGGGTAGTGCTCCACTGTGAGTAAATACCACCTTTTCTTTATCAGTTCATCCATTCATGGACATACAGGCCACTTCTGAGCTTCAGACCCCATGAGTTGTGCTGCTGTAAATCTGTGTACACACAGATCATTGTCATATGATATTTTAAAAAAAACTTCTTGGAAGATACCTGAAAGGGTAATATCTGAATCAAATGGAATTTCTAGTTTTCTTTAGTTTTTTCAGAAATTTTCATAGTTCACATTTCTACCAATAATGTAAAAATATTCTCTTCCCCCTGCAGCCTCACCAGCACTTGTTATTATTTGATTTCTTAAATGTAAGGAGACACAGCACAATACTTAATCTACTTAAGTTAAATTATTAATAAATCAAATTTGAATTTTAAACTGTATAATCGCTTAATCTAAATTCTAACTTCTTCCCAATCTTTACAAACAACTTCTCCTAAGTTACCTTATGGATTTCCTACTTTAGATTAATAACCACAGAGCATGTCCCTGTATAATGATTGTGTGTGCTAAGAATGTGGTTTTAGTGACAAGATAGTTATTTAAAAGAGACTACTGTACTTGTGACAGTCTTGTTGCCTAGACGTATTGTTTGTCTTTCTTTTGTTCCTGCTTTCAAAGGCATGAGGATTGGGAATGAGTTGTGATGATTTTACTTACAAAGTAAAGGTGCAGATGATGATGGCAAAATGCTTGGTTTGGGCATTTTCATTATACCGATAATACATAGATCAATAGACAGCCTTTTTATTCATTTTTACAAGAATGACCAAATATGTGTATCTTTCATGTAGAAGACATAATGAAGATCTGCTAATCTATAAAGTAATGTACAAAATTCTGTTTCTGCTTTTTTTTTTCTTTTGCTTTCTTACATGCATTCATGTATGTGAATAAGGACCAGTGTGTACACACACCTACCCCCTCAGCAGTTTACCTATTTTGTTGGTGGTACTCAAGATTGAATACAAGACCTCTGCTTGAGCTGCATCTTCAGACGTTTTGATTGTTTACTGTTGATATAACACTCCACTAAGCTACTAAGTTGCCCAGTCTGGGCTCAAAATTATGATCTTCTGGCCTCAGTCTCCTAGAATGCTGGGATTATAGGTGTGTACCTCCATGCTGAGCCTACAGGTATTTGTTGATAGTTTTACTTCTTTCTTCCCTTTTATATGCATTCGTGGTTGCCTCATTTTCTCAACAGTTTATCTGTAAAGGTGTTGGGGATAAATTTAAGTATACGTTTTTATTTCCATACTACTGCTCTGCTTTGCTTCTTGTTTTTTAACTATCATTTTATTTTAAAAACATATTTTGTATGTTTTATCTGTTCAGTGTCTATTTAAGCCCCACTAATTTATTGAGAATGGAATGGATATTTTATTACTTCTTGATTTGTTTTGTGTGGATCAATGACTTTTAATAGGAAATAGTCTCTCTCAGTGTAACATAGGTTGTGCTCTTAAAACCTCAAAGCAAGAGGTCAATTCTGTTGATCAATTTTCAAAATGATTTCAGGGAGAAAAGAAGTCAAACTGGTTGAGTTTATTATACATACTGAAAAGTCGTGCTGGAGAGATGGCTCAGTAGAATAAGTGCTTGTCTGGCAAGCAAAAGGGCCTGAGTTCAATTCCCGGTTCCACCAAAAAAACCCCAAAAAACAAAAAAAAATGTTATTTCTTTTTCCCTTTTCAAATATATTACTACTCACAACCCTTTGGCAGCCAGTATAGTGAACAACCTAGCTAAAATGAAAGCGTTTATAGACCCATTTGCAGAAGCAGGCCTTGGTGCACTGATACACAGATTACGATTTGTTCAAGGAAAAAGTTCATTTCATGTTGACAGCTCAAATTAGTGTTGTGCTTTGTCTTTTTTTTTTTTTTAATACTGGGTATCAAGCTCAAGACCTTGCACTTTCCAGGCAGGCATTTATGCTGTTAAGCTAGCTCCTTGGCAAATGTATGTATTTAGTACAGGGTCTACTATGCAGCTTGCACTCATAGTGATCTTCCTGTTTTTGGCTTTCCCAGAACTGGCATGACAGCTGTGCACCAACAAGCCCAGTTTCAGTGCCCAGCTCAGCATGCCTGGGGGTGGGGCCAGTGTGGCATGTGGTGCCAGGATGGAACCTCGGTCCCTACAATTGCCTAAAAAAGCACGTAGTCCACTGAGCTATCTCATCAGTCCTAAGAAATTCATTTTATGTTGACAACTCAGAATAGTTATGTAGCTGTCAAGATCATGTGGTAGCTGGATGGCATAGCTGACAATCAAACCAAGGTGGTGTACTTCAGAGCTACTGTGTGCTAGACAAACAAGCTTTTCTGAAGAAATTGTGATTTATAATGTTATAGCTATGTAGGGTGGGTGGTTTTCCCAATAGAACCTTTTCATCCAATCAAATCTCTTCCTATACTTTTGACCATGGTGACATCTGATAGAATCTTTGCAAACTTTGTGTCAAAAACTTTTCACTGACAAGGTAAATGTAATTATTGATGAAAACTGCTATTTAGGTATATGTAGCTTAAAGCTATGCAGAGCGATTTTGTAAGAATGTTGTTACACCCATTCATATGAAAGGCACCACTTCTGCACAAAAAATCTCTTATTTTTGACACATGTGCCTAAATCGTAGCCTTGTTTGATCTGTCTGCAATTCTTCATCATTGCAAGGAGATATATTATTTACAAATGGAAGCAGAACAAAAGAACTCAATGTTATATCACGTAGCATTAATGGGTCACAGAAGATTCAATGCAGATATACCTGATACCATTTGCAGCAAAAACACAAGCCTTATTTTCTAATAGTGCACTTAGATGAAGCTTTAGGCAGGTTGAGTAACTTTTATTATTACAACCGTTCAACAATTTAAAAGCCCAATCTCCAGGTAAAGTGAAGCTCAAATCTCTAATGGAAACACTCACCCACCCACCCACACACATACACATACAATCATGCCTCCAAACATCATACACTTTATCCCTACTTCAGGGTAGGGCATCACTGGAGCAAAAAAGAGAAGGCTAAGTATTCACTTTTTTGAATGTATTTAGTACAGGGTATTCAAGGCCTCACTATACAGATCAGACTCATATGATCCTCCTGTTTTCGGCCTCCCAAGTGCTGGGAGTATAGATGCATGCCACCACCTTCATTCTAAGTCATGTCTCAGAGCATCCGAAGGGTGGAGCTTGAACATGCCTAAGCAGGCACTTTAGGCTGCTGAGCTATCTGGCTCACCCTAAATCCTCACTTCTAGACATGACCTTCTGTGATCCATTCCAAAGCTTCTCTTTAAGGCACACTAGGCTGTAAGTAGAACATCATGAAAAGAGTACTTAATGCTTAACTTTTTACCTTCTTTTTGTACTTTTTTCCTTTTCCTCTCTTCTTAATTTCTTGTATTTTTTTGTTACTTGTTCCAATTTTGCATGCATATAGTCGATAATCTGAACAACTAATTTGAAGACAGCACTATGCAATACAACAAATACTGTCGAATCAATGTTATTTGTTCAGAGAAATCCCATATTATTTCTATTTTTGTAAACAATATTTTTTACACTTAAAAATAAATTAAAAGAAGAGAAGAAAGGAAGAGATATTCTGTACCCTCAGCTGTCATCCAGTTGTAGCATTATCTAAGTACAGGGGAGAAACAGTAGCTGGGCACTTTTCTCCAAGAGTACTGGGATGGATATGAGAGCTAGCCCTGCCATGCACAGGCTTCACTCATCCACTTTTAAAGCTCTTCTCTTCTGTTGCAGTGTTTGCCTCCTCAGTGCTCTTCTAGAACTGGTTCATACTTGCTGAAGTGTGCAGATTCTGCATGCGGATTATTTTTATTATCTTGAAAAGATTATTTGGCTTTATTTTACAATAGGGGATACAAAATAGTCCTTCCCTTACAGTCTGGTTATAAAGAGAGATACATGATGCCTATAACATTGTAAGTGTGCAATAAATGTTTCTTCATATAATGGGTATTACGAAGAGAAAAATACTATAGTTGTAGACATATTGCTGATTGGGTCAACTAAAAGCCACAGGCAATTTGGCATTTATGTGTGTTATAAGTTCCAAAGATGTTACTGCATTAAGCTCAAACTTTTCCCTAGAAAATCCTCACGTGTAATTTGAAAGCAAATTAAGAAGGGCAATCAATTCTCAATGCAATTATCATATAAATATGTGAGCAAGTTTGTACAAAGAAAAAGTTCTATTTTATCTATAGCTGGTATTCAAGGTCACCTTACTATAGTTAATATTTAGGAAAGAGGTTTGTGCTGAAGTAGATGAGGTAATGCAAGCATCATGTTTAACCATGAGGCCCGCTATTTGGAATGTATTTATACCCATTATTTTGTTAGAGCTCAGCTGTGGAAATAAACTATGACTCATGAGAAATAAATACACAATTTTAAATTAAAAGTTGACTGGCCTAGCACTAAAATTTAGTTAATGTTATTTGTTAAGTGACATATAGGCAAAATAATAATTAGTTGTGAGCCTTAACTTCTTTATTCAAGTAGTAATGTAAACCTAAACTTATCTTTCTCCTTTCTAAATGTTGTAATATTGTAGTGCTTTGATGTTGTTCTCTTTCTTTAATAAAAGTTTTCTTTTATTTACATGTGTGTTGTGAAAAATTGATACAAGTAAAAGCTATTTAAAATGTAACTAGTTATAGATACAGGTTGGCAGCTTGTAGGTACATATCTATAATGAACAGTTTCTGAGAAGGAAAATCACTAGTATAAAAAGTTTTCAATTTTCCCAATGGTAACTTAGAAATCAGCTCAGTTATTCCTGCATGAATCCCATTTTACTGTATTGATCTTCATTGCAAGTGACTCAGTTTTTAAGGCCATGGAATACCTTCTTTATTTCTTGCCAGCCCCCGCAGCAAGGCCACAGAGTATCTTCTAGTTTATGTTATAAATCCAGTGTCACCAAGGAATAATTACCAATACTTTCATCCACCAATGATTTCACATGCATCTTATGAATTTGAAATAAGTTCTTTTAAATGGAATTGAAGTGAATAAAATTAAATAAGACTTGTTAAAGTTTGTAATTAATAAATTGCAGAGCAAGCTTAAAATTAGATCTTACAAATATCACAACCCTCTGCTTTTCATTAACTATATTGAAAGAAAACTCAAGGTGCATATACTGAATTCTTACAATCTATAGATTGTACTTAAACCTATAATTAGAAACATCCTGATTTGAAACTGAATGTTTTATGGGGCTCTTTATAAGAGGGCACTCTTTGACAGTACATAAGAGTTTTTTATTTCTCACATCAAGTAATTACTTTGGTATGTATTATTTATGTAGACTTAAGTTTTATTTGTTTAAAATTTATAAAGAAAAATGTTTTGTTATTTATCTTTAACCTGAAGAATTTCCATTTTGTATGTACAGAAAATAGATGATGGTTTCACAAATTTTATAACACAATAGTCTTCTCACATGTCCAGTTCTGGACAGGGTCTTTACCTCTTGGAGGGTCAATGATTTTTAATACCTTATATATACTAGATGTAATTCCTTTGACTGCAGAACAACTAACTAAGATATTTTTCACCCATTCTGTGGGTTGTCTTTTCTCTCTGTAGGTAATTTTCTTTGGTGTGCAAAATTTTTCATAGACTGAAACCCCAATGATTGATTTTTTGTATTATTTCCTGTGTAACTGAGGTTTTATTTATGAAATATTTGCCTGCACATATGTCTTCAAGATTTCTGCCTATTTTCTCTTCCAGCAGATTTAGTGTTTCTGTTTTAATATTTCAGTTTGTGACTCATTTTTCTTTTGTGCAGTGCATGGTGAGTGACATAAGTCTAGTTTTAGTCTTCAACATGTGATAAGACTAAATTTGTGATTTTGGTTGAGGACATAGATCAGTGGTCTAAGTGCCTTCCTGGCAAGCTCAGGACCTGAGTTCAATCTCTGCTAATACATGCCTCACTGTTCTGGCCACCAAAAGCAGGTGTGGTGGCATACAACTACAATTCCAGTGCAGAGGAAGCTGAGACAGGAGGATCACTATATGTCTAAGCTTAGAAGTGAGACTCTGCACCAAATAAATAAATGTTGGAATTTTTTGAGCACTATTTATTAAAGAGGTTAAGCCCTTTTCCAACCAAAGCCCAGGCCTGGAGTGTGAGTGAGAACTTCCACCTGCTTGCCTGTTCCTGAATCACTTTTCCAGCCAGAACATAGGCCTGGCATGTGTGTGAGACCTCCCAAGGCCCCTCACCAGATTACTTTCCAGCCAGACCCCAGGCCCAGCCTGCTGCAGCAGAAAGAAGCTGAGCACAGCAGCCAGACCCAAGCCAGGCACATCTTTATGAATTTGAACTTGGTAGATCTAGACCCAGTAAGATGAGACACTTTACTACACCCTGATTTATGAGAGAATCATTCTTTTTTGCCCAAGAGAGGATGTAAGAGGTGACCAGGGTGAACTAGTCCGCCTGGAAGACTCCATGTACATCAAGGGGAGGTGATCAGATGGAACTTAGGAGAACTAATTTCAATACAATTCCATTTTAATATCTGCTTAGCTGAACAGACATAATGGTTGCTCTTGTAGTCTAAAATACAAACCCATTAGTTTTATGGAAGCTTATCAACTGCTAATTATCACTATCCATTATTAGTATTCCAAGTTGTAGTTCTATAAATACAAAACTGTAACTGCATTAACTATGTAATAAAAAAAATTAACTAAGAATATAAGTAGGTGTCAAGGTAACAACTTCACCAAAGCTCTACTCCAAAGGTCAGAGGACAGTGCTATAAAAAATGATAAAGAAAAGGAGCAAAATGCATTCTCAGGTCATGAGGCCACCAAAATTCAGCAGACACTAGCATAGAAGAAATCTTAAATTACACAACTGAAATAATAGTGTCTGAAGAAAAAAAAAACCCTGCAGAAATGTACAGGGGAAATCAGATCAGAAAAAAATCTCTGAAGCAAAAAAAGAAATGATAACTATAATGAAAGAATTATTAAGTGCTTCTAAAGAAGTCTGATAAAAAAATAGGGGACAGGTAGATGGCTTAGTGGAATAAAAACTTCTCTGGCAAGCACAAGGACCTGAGTTCAATCGCCAGTTCAGAAAAAAAAATAGAAAATAAAAAATGATGGAAACCATGGGTGAGTAATATAGGAAAGAAATAGAATGCATGAAATTTCCTGAATATGGGGAAACAATCTGACATTCAGATAACCAAACTATATAGAATTCCAAATAGCATCAGCACAATTAAAACACACTGAAACATATAATTCAATATCCCAGAAATCCATCACATGAACAATATAATAAAAGTTGCTAGAGAAAAGAAACAGATCACATTCAAAGGAAAACCCATCAGAATAATGGCAGACTTCTCTTCACAAGTCATGAAGTCAAAAAGAGCATGGAGTAATGTTCTTTAAGTCTTCCAAGGAAACAAATTCCAATAGAGACTGCTATACCCTACAAAACTCTCTTTCAACTTTGGTATAGAACTAAATACTTTGGTGACAAAGAACAACTAAAGAATTTCATGGACAAAGCCAACCCTACACAGACTAGTAAAAATATCCTAGAAAGATACCAAAATAATCACAATTCTGTGCATGAGAATGCAAAGAACCAACCAAGTAGGGCAAACAATTACACACAGGAGGAAAACAGGTATACAGCAGCAGATAAATAACATGTCAATCATCAGTCAATACATCTCAATTATAACCATCAATGTAGATGGACTCAGTTCACCAATTAAAAGAAATAGACTGGCACAGTGGATTAGGAAACACAATCCAACAATATGCTATATGCAGGAAACAGAGTTAACTCATAAAGAAATTCATAGACTGAAAGGCAAAGAATGGAAAACAATACTACATGCCCCAGCACCTCAGAAAAAAATCAGGGGTAGCAATCCTGTTCTCAGATGGTCTCAACTTCAAACCAAGAACATAGAAAGAAACAAAGAAGGCCAATACATACTGGTAAGGGTAAAAATACAAGGAAAAGAGCTAACAATCATAAATATGTACACACCAAACACGTGAACTCCCAATAAGCCAAATCTTAACTGCTATGAAAAATCTAATATCCAGTACCACAATCTCAACAGGAGACATTAACACCCACTTATCGCAAAAGGACAGGTCAACCAGACAAAATATTAGCATAGAAGTAGGAGAACTGAACCAGAACTGAGCACAAATGGACTTAGTGGTAATGTACAGAGTTCCACACAACCACATTTCAATACATATTTTTTTCAGCTGCACATAGGACTTTTTCTAAAATAGACCCCATACTAGCCCATATGTCATGCTTAAGTCTATGCAAGAAACTAGAAATCATCTGATGCATATTATGTGACCACAGTGCAATGAAACTGGAAAGAAATTATAAGAGAAACCACAAAAATCCCATACATACATAGAAATTAAACAACACTCCCCTCAGTAAACAATGGGTTACTGATGAAATTAAACAATATTTGCATTTCAATGAAAATTCAAGCACAATTTATTGGAATTAATGGGGTGCAATGAAAGCACTTCTTAGAGGGAAAATTATAGCTCTGAAATCACACATTAGGAAAACAGAACAGGAACACATAAATACCCTGATGCTTTGCCACAAACATCTAGACAAGGAAGAACAAACCAAACCCAAATCCCATAAACAGGAGGAAATTATAAAGATTAGAGCAAAAATTAATGCAATCAAGACAAAGAAAACAATACAAAGAATTAAATCAAAAACCTGGTTCTTTGAAAGACTAAATAAAATTGATAAACCCCTAGCTAACCTCATCAAAAGAGTAAAGAAAAAACTCAAATTCAAGCAATAAGGAATAAAAAGGGTGTAACTACCATAGACCCAATGGAAATTCAGATCAGCAATAGCTATTTTGAGAGTCTTTGATCTCACAGAATGCAAGACACAGGAGAAATGGACAGATTCCTAGAAAGGAACAAATTACCAAAACTGAATCAAGAAGATATAACAACTCTCAATAATCCAATAATAGCCAATGAAATTCAAAATGTAATAATAAAAAAATAAACCTACCAAGAAAGAAAAGCCAAGGTCCTGATGGATTCACAGTGGAATTCTACAGGAAATTGACAGAAGAAACAATTCCAATACTCCTCATACACTTCAATGAAATTGAAAAGGAAAAAATTCTTCCACAACCATTACTGGAGGCCAATACGAAGCTGATACCAAAACCAGAAAAAGATGCAACTAAAAAAAGAGAAATACAAGCTAATCTCCCTCATAAACATAGATTCAAAAATCCTCAATGTGATGTATTAAGTATTGAAACTGTCCTACTAATCGTTTTTGAAATTGTCTCATTGCTATTTGTTCCTCAATAAAATTATTTTTAAAAAATTTATAATATTCAAAACTTGGAAAAAAGTAAACATTTTCCAATAATAAAATGGATAATTAGCAGCATCCTTATATATTGGAATACTACACAGTTAAAATGAAGTACTGAATTATATGCAACAACATGAGGAAACAACATATAATTTTAAATGAAAGAGTCCAGAAAAATATGACATCATCTCATTTATTTAAAATTTTTAAATTGAAAATAAAGCAAGGTTAAGAGTTAAAAAAGAATAGAGTATGACAAATCATTAAAATTATAAACCATGATCAGGTGGGAATCATCCCAGGGATGCAAGGATTTAAACATAGACAAATCTATAAATGTAATACACTATATCAATACAACCCTATCCAAAAACCACATGATCATCTCAAGTGATGCATAAAAGGCTTTTGACAAAGTCCAACATTCATTCATGTTCAAAGTCTTACAGAGAATTGGAATAGATTGCCCCTACTTCAATCTATTTAAAGCCATCTATGATAATCTAATGGCTAACATAATTCTAGATGGGGAAAAACTGTAATCTTTTACACAGAGATATGGTACAAGAAAAAGATGTCCTCTATCACCAATCCTATTCAATATAGTTCTGAAATCATTAGCTAGAGACATTAGACAAGAGAGAAAAATAAAAGGAATAAGAATAGATAAACAAGAGGTTAAACAATCATTGTTTGCAGATGACATGATACTCTACTTGGAAGACCAAAAACCATTCACCAAAAAGCTACTGGAATTAACACACAAATTCAGTAGCATAGTAGGATACAAAGTCAATACTGAAAAGTCTATAGCATTCCTCTACCCAGTTAACAAACATAATGACAGAGAAAGCAGAAAATATTTTTTTTTACAACAGCACAACAGAAAATGAAATACTTAGGAATTAATCTAACTAAAGAAGTAAAAGATATATTCAATGAAAATTACAGTATTCTAAAAAAGAGGGTCAGCTAAATAGCTCAGCAGATTAAAGCACCTGCTTAGGCAGACAAAGGGGCTGGAAGATCGATTCCTTGGCCTGCTGTGCTGGCTCCATCCATGGGGCATATTGAGATGGCTATTGAGACTGGGTGTGGTGGTTTGTGACTGTAATCCCAGCACTTGGGAGGTTGTAAACTGGAAGATCACTACAAGTCCAATCTATGGAGTGAGACCCTGTACATCCTGTACTAAAATACCAAAAAAAAAAAGAGGGAAGGAAGGAAGGGAGGGAGAG
>NW_004524594.1:10476724-10477491 GCF_000260255.1 Octodon degus
TGCTATGGACTATTTAGAACAGAGACTCATAAATCAGAGTTTCAAATGGATTTGGCAGTGCACTCCTGCAGTCTCAGCCCTTGGGAAGGTGAGGAAAGAGAACTACCTAGAGGTTAAAGCCACCTGGGCTACATAGCAAGGTCAAATTGTTTACAAACCAAAGTGTTGGTACGCATATGGGTAAATATCGCATTGTCTCTCTAGTGTGAGAAAGTGAAATGGTAAGCAAAAAATCAAGATATGTAATAAATATTGCACAATAGGAAGAAAATTTTCAAAAGGGAAGTGAAACAGGGAGTGTGGAAGGAAGCGGAAAAGAAAAAAAGCTGCGGATTAAAAGATCAAATTGAAACAAAGCTTTGTAAATAAGGGTGGGAAGAGAGGGCAATGGGGACAAAGAGGAGCCAAAGTATGCCATGTATAGGTGCAGGTTCCCGTGATGAATGTGATCTGTATATTGTGCTCTATTGTACCAATAAACTGACAGAAATATCTAAAAACACGAGTTGGTAAATAGAGGCACTCCTATATAAGAAAACATGCCACGCACAAATATATTGATAATTTTGTTTTGACTTTGTATGTTGCTTCTATAACCTCAAAGAGAGATGGCATTTGGATTTTCTAAATGAATTATTGGGTGTATTTCCAGAGGGACGTCATTTCAAAGGAACATACAATACTGGAACTTTAAAATCAAAAGAAAATAATGGAGAAATGTCTTTCTGTATGTGAATGAGCTGCATTTTACAGCTGGCTGCCAAGTC
>NW_004524594.1:10478201-10479715 GCF_000260255.1 Octodon degus
TCCTCAACATTTGTCTCTACTCAGCATGAGGCACATCCCGTGAGTGTCATTTCAGATGTGTTAGTATGGGCAATGCACAGTTGCAAAATATTTAGTCAAACATAAGCGTAGATATTTCTGTGAAAGTATTTCTTAGACAGCATTAAAACTTAAAGCAGTATAGATTTGTGAAAAACAAATTAATCTCAATGTGGTCATCTAGCCAGCTCTCTGCATTAAAAGATAAAATACTATAGTAACCCATGAAGAGGGGCTACAGCTTGGGGCTGGCTTTGGACTCTAAATCTAATCTTTTCTTGAGTCTCTGTATCTTCAGCTTGGCATCTATTCACTTATATCATCTGTACATGCAAATAAGCACAAATACTGTGTCTATGCACATATGTATACTAGAATACAAAATGTAAACTCCATGTGGCTAAAGGTTGTTCTCATGTTCACCTGTTTGCACTGAATAATGATTTTTCCTTGGTAAACTTGTTCATATGACACAATAAATTCAGTCAATTTTGTCCTATCTTACGTTTCCTGATTAGGAGTGGGTTATCAGCAGAACCGGCAATTGTCAGAAGTTGTTGACTTGAGCCTTTTACAGCTTAGCATATCAATAAGGCATTAATTTTTATACATCTGGTTATACTTTTCTGTCAGATGGTTAAGACCAAGTTAAAGCAAGACCTATATAACTAAAAATGTAACTATTGTATCTGACAAGTTCAGTTAAATCCCCTCATGATTTACCCTGAAACCATGTACAGCACCTTATAGATCTTTTGTCAGTGCCAACCAAGTGGATGAGTCAAAGCCATTCTTGACCAATTTGCTCTCTGTGAAAGCCTGAGAGAAATTTTTCTCTCTAGATGACTCTCCTTAGACACACTCTACATTGTCGATCACTTTCCTCTGTGGCTCCATGCTGAATTCAAGTACCTACAATATTTGAATTGGCATCATGTATGAAAAGACCCTTTGAAGACTTCTCCAAATATAGCTTCTCTAACAGCAATGGAACACCCATCTCAAAAAACAAAACAAAACAAAACAAAACAAAAAAAAAACTACAAAAGAGGGATATAGATAAAGGGCCACTTTATAGTGAAAAAAAATGTATATACAAAATAGTTAGTATAGCTTTGCAGCTACTTTCTTTTAGTTCAATGAGAAGAAAGGTTTGTACTAATATTGTTCAGACATAATATCATGTCTGCTTCTTGTCCTTTGAATAACCTCTAGGAAGACAACAATATGCAATGTATTAATCATCATACCTGGCCTACTAACCTATTTTGAAACTGTTCCAGTGTTATTTTATTTTCTCATTAAAATGAATAAAAAATTTAAAAAATAAAATTTCCTGAATGATGCAGTGAATATTATTTTCAACAGATATGTAATGACCTTGGCTTCACCAGTCATATAATCTATTAGAGAGCTAAAACTTAGGTTGTATTTTTAATTATGATCTACTAAGTGTCTTAGGCATAGTTTTAAACTTGGATGTTAAAACTTTTATC
>NW_004524594.1:10479815-10485956 GCF_000260255.1 Octodon degus
CCCAAGTACTAAATTATGCTAATTAGGAAAATATCTAGTCTCCAGGTTGATATTCACCACAGAAGTGAGATCCCCACAGCTATAGTCTCTATGTAGTAAATTTGGGTTGGAGCCAGTCACCTTCAACTGTAGCATATCTTGTCCTTTGTGACTTATGGCATCACAGGCTACTATAGGCCTCTACCAGGACCAGGGACTCAGAGAGGTTCACTTACTGTGAGTCCTCTGCCCATCTCCAGATAAGAGGCCTGGGCCTGGGGCAAACTCACAAGTAATCATAGAAAGCTCATTGGTTAATTGTAAATCCTGCTCAGAGCCTATTCACTGTGGTCGTCATCATGGACAAATCTCCCTCACCCTTTTGCATTTGACTCTTTGGGTAAATATTATAAAATAATCCTATAAATTAGGTGTATTACATCTGTATTAAATCTTGTCCTTTATAAACTTTGATGACAACAAAAACTCTCAGAGTTGAATTCTATGTGGATGACTATTTGACAAGTAAAATTAATGCAGCAGAAAATGCTATTAAAGTCTTTTTAGTAGGGATGACAAAAACAGTAATGCAAGCAAGTATTACTAGTTAATAGTACTAAGTACTATTAGCACTTAATCAGTATTTGTTAATTCAAACCTATTTGTGTCTAGGTCCAAATATTACAAACACATTGTGCTCCTCCTTTTATTGTGCTCAACTAAACATTTTGAAAATGCCTATCACGTTAATTTTATTTAATAGTACTGGGGATTTGGCTCAGTGGTAGAATGCTTGCCTAGCAAGCTGAAAGCCCTAGGTTTGGTCCTTAGCACCAAAAGTAAAACATAAATCTCCCCAAAAAAATAATTCAAGGGCCAGCCAGATAATTCAGTGGACTAAAGCACCTGCTTAAGCAGGTGCAGAGACTAAGGTTGGATCCCCGGGGTGCCTTGCAGGGCAAATGAAACTGGGCTTGATGACACTCCCCTATAATCCCAGCACTTAGGAAGCTGTAAACAGGGGAATCACTGTGAGTCTAATCTAATAATGAGACCCTGAACACCCTGTAGACCCTTCCATAAAATACAGAAAAAGAAAAAAAAATCCAATAAAAGACAGCAGCTAATTGTCAGGTGCCATCTTCACACAGGTATCATTTTATTTCAATAGATCTGGTAGATTGATAATACAAACATCAAAAAAATGTATAGCTGTGGGCAGGAAAAGTGCACCTCCTGGAATCACTTCACCCAGGTTCTATCTCTTCTAAGCCATTTCATTCTGGAAGTATTACCTGAAGAGTGAAGCTTTACAGGAGTGAATGCTATATAGAGAAATCTGTGACCAAAGAACAAAATTTTGCTTGTGCAGACTTAGGGATAGACAAGCACTTTCTGAACAGAACTCCAGCCACACAAGGAATAACACTAACCGCTAACAACTGGAACCCTATCAGATTAAAAATCTTCTGCACAGCCAAGGAAACAATCAAGGAAATGAAGACAGTATTAGAATTTAAAAAAGAAATTGTCAGGCTCTCCTCAGAAGACTACAGTCTAGAATATATATAAAACACAAATAAATTCATTAGAGCTCTACAGATGAAAGACCAAATCAAAATAAAGGCAGTATAAATCAATGGACACTTCAAAATAGGAAATATGAATTGAAAATGGTTTCATGGAAAAGCATTTGGTAACCAAAGAAATCTAGAACCCCTCAGATCACACCTTACTCCAGAAAAAAAAATCTATCCTCAAAGGCCCACAAAATAAAAATAAATAAAAAAATAAAAATCTCATCAGATTGTGGGGAAAAGGGAAACCTTTACCACTGTGTAAGGGACTACTAACTTGTGTAACCAATATGGAAATCAGGATGGAGATTCCTCAAGTACTGAAAAGCAGAAATTCCATTTGACTCATTATACCTCCATGTCTCACTCACTCTTCTCACATTGCTGGGACAAATACCCCACACTCAAAATGAAGAAAGAAAAGGACTATTTAGCTTACAGTTATGGGAGGTTTCAGCCCATACCCAGCTGGTTCCAAGGCAGCAAGGCTCATGGCAGAGAGCAAACTTTCATGGCAGCAGCAAAGAGCAGAGAGCAAAAGGAGTGGCAGCAGCTCAGGCAGTTAGCTAGCCTCTCTCCTCTCTTTACACTGTACTGCAAATTACCTGCCCCAGGGCAGGTGCAACATCCACACCGTCAATAATCAATCTCTAAGTCAAGAAGATGCCCCATGACTGCATGAGGCTTTGGTGGGGACAACTAGACACAAACCATAACACTCCATGATTTTGGTATCTTCCCAAAAGAGTTAATGATACTGTATTGCAATGGCACAGGTACACCTCTTTATATATCTGCATAACTCACACCAAGTAAATAATGAAGCACCTTACACTCATATCAACAGAAAATAAATATGCGTATCATAAAGATAGGTACATTTATACTTGGGTCATATGTAGGAAAATGGGTACAGCATGAGACCGTAATGCTAAGTAAAATAAATAAATCAGACACAGAGGTTAAATGTTACATGCTTTTTCTTATATCAGAAACCCAAAATATAAATTATTTATGTTAAAAATAGAAGTTGTATGATAGGAAGCAAGGAAATAGACTGCAAAGAGATAGGCAAGGGATGTGAGAATGGGGAAGAGGGGAAGGAAGAGAGAGAAAGTAGGAGAATCATGTTGCACTATGTATTTTTACAAAAACAATTTCAAATACTAGAAGAAAAGACTGATATAGAGTGGACAACAGCTGTCAAATAAGCAAAAGCTAAATTGAAAATAACCAATGAGAGTATATGCATTCTTAGGACAAGTCCTTATTTTCAGTTGAGAAAGAAGACCGAATGGGCATGGTGGTACATGCCTGTAATCCTAGCCCTAGGGAACTGAAACCAAGAGTCCCAGCTGCAAAGTAAGACCCTGTACCAAATATAAAATCCGATTCACTTAACGTGTGTGTGTGTGTGTGTGTGTGTGTGTGTGTGTGTGTAATGTTTTCAAGACTGAGAAAGCTGTAATTGGATACACAACTTTCTTCCAATTTCTTTAAGGTCTGGGTGCTCGAATTTATAATTGCCTGATCTAAATAGTTTGTTCCTGCGATATGAACACTGCCGCTGTTGACCCAACAAATTTCATAAGGTATAACATCCAAATTGTGATGATATGCCTGGAACCTACAGGAGAATCGTTATTGAATCTGGAGGATATTGAACTGTTTGAACAAATGCCTAGGGGCTCTGAAAATGCATGTCTAAAAATAAAGGAGAAGTGGATAAACACAAGATATTGGAATTTTGTAAGAAACAGATTCTTAGGGATTTGCCTTCAATATTATGTGCATTAGGAAATTGCGAGTTTGAAATTTAAAATAAACATTGCAGGAGCACATAAAATGTATAATAAGTAATCCAAGTAATGGAATTTTTGGTATACAGTTTTTTTCTGAAATCCTGTTCTTGCACTATTATAAATGGATTGTAATTCGTGATCACTGTATGCTGAAGTTATGCTTTGAGCTCTATACTAGCATAATAAAATTATTTAACTCTATAAATGGCTGAATGCAAAACTATGCATGTATTAGTATGCTTTTTTTCACATATAATAAAATGTATAGAAATAAAATAATGAATAGCAATTTTTTTTTTCAGAGCCAGGGATTGAACTCAGGCTCTTACACTTGCCAGGGAAGCGCTTATTCCACTGAGCCATCTCCCTGGCCCCATAAATAGCAATTTTAAAAACACCATATGTTCATCGCACATCACACATCACACTGGTAAGTAAGCACTAAGTATTCCTCCAAAATTTAATCTTTTTCTCCCAGCCATGAAGAGTAATCACTTCATTCTATGGTAGTTATGACAAAGAGAATAAATTTAATATATTTAATTTTTGCTCCTTTGCAAAATAAATTTTCAATCAGCATGAAATTTAGACAAAATGTTGTTTCCTTGGATGGAAAAAAAGTTAATTTCATGCTTGTAATAATGGGGCCCCACAAATCTTTTGATTGCAGCTTTACATGCAGGTTTTTCATTGCAGACCCATGTCTGAGTCCTCTGACTTCTCCTGCTCTCTGCTGCACTCATACAGCCCCAAAACAACAGCTGATCTTGCCACATGCATGGTGGAAATTCCCAGAGCAAAGGAAATGTTCGAAGCACGTGTTGCTTCCCATCATTTCTGTCTCCTTGCAATTCTTTTTTTGTACCACCTCACTAATCATACACACTTTTAAAAATTATTCTTGAATCCAGACTTAGCTAATGGACAAGAACTGTTCATTTTATTGAGTCACCCAGCCTAAAATAGAAGTTTATACTTATTATGTAAGATTTATTTTTTTTTAATTTCTTGAGAAACAAATAGCAATGAGACAGTTTCAAAACAGGTTAGTAAGACAATTACAATAAATAATACATTGCAGGGACCAGGGAGAAGGCTCAGTAGAATAAGCACTTGCCTGGCAAGCACAAGGACCTGTGTTCAACCCCAGGTTTCACCAAAAAAAAAAATAATAATACATTGCATATTGTTGTCTTCATAGTAGTTATTCATAGTATAAGATACAGACATGATATCGTGTCCAAACACTAGTAGTACAAATCTTTCTTCTCATTGAATTAAGAGAAAGTAGCTGTAAGATTTTTCAAATTTCTGTTTCCTTAAATAAGTATGTTAAGCCCCCAACCCCATACTCCACCCCACCCAGACCACAAACCACATGGGCCTGCTCTTAGGAGCGCTGAGCCAAGACTGGGCGTGATGGCACACGCCTGTAATTTCAGCGACGGAGAGCCTGAAAAGAGGAGGATCACTGGAAGTCTGAGATGCGTAGTGAGACCCTCACCAAATATATTTACAAAAAAAGAGGGCTTTCACGATCCGATTGCTTATTAAACATCATCTCTTGAACACAGATGTTGATGCTAAACAGGAGGTTGGTCTGCAAACAGAAGTTTCACCAAGAGTAAGTTTTAACGTGTGTGGGAAATAGTGGTAGATCTAACTAGTATAGAAATGGTAGAGTCAGCAAAAAGGCATCAGACTCTGCACTATTTTGGAAGGTGGTCCCTAAGTGTGTAGTGGCGTATATATGAAATTATAAGAAAATAAAGGAATGACACAAAATTTTAACAAGTAGTTGAAAGAAAATAATTACCATTTTCTGGGACACTGAGGTCCAAGGAGAAGCAGATTGCACAGTTAGACTCATCTGATGTTTAATTACCATCATCTTAAGCTTGAGAGATATATTAACATATTATGTAAATCGTATCTGATGAATGTGTGTAAAAATGCTCGATAATTTTTAAATGCTCGTGCATTTACAAGAGACTTATCTGGTTGAAATCCTGTATTATGGTAAAGAATATTTTGGATAAAACCTTGTTTCTATTTTCATCTTTTGTTGTATAAAAACTCCAAATTTACCTGTTTTTTTTAATGAATCTTTGCCATATATATAGTGCAAAGAAATACTAAGGAATAATTTAGTGTGAGTAGCTATTGCCTATTTTTACTGTTTCTTAGACATTTTTGTCCAAGTAATAATCTAAGTTAGTCCATTACACTATGTATTGAAAGCATTGCTTAAATTTGATTTAATTTAGGGACTGGGCAGATAGCTAGGTGGAATAAGTGCTTGCTTTGGCAAGTGCAAGGTCCTAAGTTTGACCCCTGGTACCACCAAAAAAAAAAAATGATTTAATTTAAAAGAAAATTTGGCTTGTAAGAATTTCAGTGCTAGTAATACTATAAAAACTAAAATGTAATATTCCTTCTTTTATTATTATTTTTAAGGATACAAAACAGTGATAAAAACAGCATAAATGATACAAGATAGCTCTAAATAAAGTAATAGGAACTCACCCACGGTTGCTGTATTATATGATGCTGTCTTCAGATTACCAGACATAAACATATAAGATTCATTTAAAGAAAACAAAACAAAACAATGACAAAGAAGTTAGAAGAAATTCAGAAGAGGTAAAAGAAATCAAAGTAAAATAAATCTTTTTAGCATCAACTGCTCTTTTCAAAAGACCAAGAAATTGACAATACAATTCTCCAACCTATTCTACATATATACCTAAATATACCTTTTTCCCTTCTTTCATTTGTCCTTT
>NW_004524594.1:10492436-10502088 GCF_000260255.1 Octodon degus
CTTTGAATAACCTCTAGGAAGACAACAATATGCAATGTATTAATCATCATACCTGGCCTACTAACCTATTTTGAAACTGTTCCAGTGTTATTTTATTTTCTCATTAAAATGAATAAAAAATTTAAAAAATAAAATTTCCTGAATGATGCAGTGAATATTATTTTCAACAGATATGTAATGACCTTGGCTTCACCAGTCATATAATCTATTAGAGAGCTAAAACTTAGGTTGTATTTTTAATTATGATCTACTAAGTGTCTTAGGCATAGTTTTAAACTTGGATGTTAAAACTTTTATCCAGCTATCCTCCAAAGCTCTAGGGGGCCATAGAGCTTTGGGGCTTTTCTGAGGTGGCTGGAAATAGAATGTGGATCCCTGGATCAAGGATGCGGTGCTGGGATTGATGTGTTGTGTGACACTAGGATTGAGGCTGCTCCACCCTGGGTGTGAGTGCCACCTGTCTTAAGGGAGGGTAACCCGGATCTGTAGGGACAAGTAGAGAGTAATGTAGGCACGGACATAGGTCATGACCTGGGGGGCTGCCACTTTTACAAATGACCACACACTTTGCTCTATGTACTTGAGGAAGTTGCTTTTCATGAACCCTTTGCACGTATTTGCTGTGACTCTATCTCCAGATCCTCTGGTGTTTTGCTTATCCTCAAAACAAAATCTGAGACCTTATGAGGCCTAGATTACTCCAATAAGTGAAAGTTATTTTTAGAGACCTCCTGTAAGTGTGAATACACTTTAAAAGACCCATGGGAAACTCAAGTGAATTCCCCTTGTCCCGTTGCATGCTACCCAACAGCTCTCCCTACATTCTAGATATTCAAAATAAACCTCTGTTTTATCCTGCTTCCATTCCTGACTTTCTCATTCTCCACTGGCCCTAATCTCTCCATTTCTCACATGATGTTTTTGGCTTTGAGTCAGCCTTGCCCTACTTTCTCATTTGTCCTGGAGTGTGAACAAAAACCTGGCGCTGGATGATCAGGAGGCCCCTCCAGGACCCTCACTGGTGCTAAGGATATGATATAGGGTTAGAAAGAGGGTTACTGCTTGTTCTTGAAGCTTTCTGCTTGTCTTCTGCCCACCTTGGACTGTCCTCTGGAATTCCCCTCTGCCATGCAGCCCTGCTGGGAGGCAGCTGACTATGGATGAAACTTCTAGGAACTGTGAGCTAAATAAACCTGGAGCTTTGGGCATTGGGTAGTCTGTTTCAGCAATGAGAAAAGTACCTAAGGGACTTGGTAATCTTTTTTTTTCCTGTATCTTAGGGAAGGGTCTACAGGGTGTTTAAGGCCTCACTAGTTTTCATTACTAGATCAGACTTGTAGTAATCTGCCTGTTTACAGCCTTCGAAGAGCTGGGATTACAGGCGTGTGCCACAACGCCCAGTCTCAATTGCCTTCTCAGTATGCCCCAGGGGAGGAGCTGGATGGAACCCCCAGGTCCCTGCACCTGCTTGCAGGCAGCACTTGGTATTTTATAGCTGCAGGTTACAAAAAAACATGTGTATTACTCTGCCTCAGTATGTATTAATATTTCTGAATCTGTCCCCTGGATCTTGGTCAACCAGCTGCAGTCCAAAACTGGTACATTTTAATTCTCAAAATACATTTTATTCCTGAATCTTGTGCTCCTTGCTTCATCTTTAGAATAATCTCAATTCCAGTTCAGACTTAATTTTTCCTGTAAGAAATTTTTTTCCTCAACTGTGATGCTCATAACCCATTAACCCATACTTCATCCACTCTGTTGTCATACCTTATGTTGCTGTGTTTAATTTTTAGTCATGTTCATAATTCACAATTAAAAGTTGAGCCAATACTACTTATTAAATAAGTCATTTTGTATATTTAGTATATAGTCATGAATGTGACAACCCAGTTTATGATATCAAGAGTCAGAGAGTAAGAGAAATAAACAAGATAGCAGAAAAATAGGTCAAATAGCTAACAACATGCAAAAGAAGAATAAAATGCATATACATGATTTATGATGAAGGGGTAATGTTAGTTTATACACCAGACAAGATAGTTAAGGAAAAATCTTCCTGAAAAGATGACATTCAAGCTAAAGCCTAAAGGTTAAGAAAAAATCAGGCAGAGTGAGAAATTTCATTCTGCACATTCACTATTTTCATGAGCTGTTTATAATCTCCAAAATATTCTGCAAATATGATTTGAGAATATTGATTTCAGGGAAAGAGAAGACAATGTATGCATTAGGTGATCACAAATATAAACTATCCTACAGCATAAGCATTCATTCACTCATGTATTAATGGATCATTGTCTCCCTTATTAACATTATAGTGTTTGCTTTGAGAAATATTTACAGAAATTGAAATATCAGGCACAATTCTAAGCAATGCAAATAAGGCAAAACAAAGCAGATACGAGGTACAAACTCCTGCAGTTGCTGAGACAACCTGGCATGTACAACTCGGGGGAAGGGTTTGTGTCGGCTCATCGTTTCGGCAGCTTGAGTCCATGGCCAGATCTAAGGTACAAAAGCCATGGAAGGAGCACACAGCAAAGGAAAGCATCTGAGCTCTCAGCCTCCAGGAAGTAGAAAGAGCAGGAAAGGTATTGTTACGATTTGTGTCTAGTTGTCCCCACAAAACCTCATGCAGTCATGGGGCAGGAATTTTAAAAGGTTTGTGATTTACTCATGATCCACTGGGATTATGGGTGAGCCAAGGCTGGGATTATGGGTTTTACTGCTGGGATTATGTGTGTGAGTACCTTCTGCAGCCCGGAATGATAGCCTGAGTGCAATTGAAGAGAGACTTTCTCCCTCTGTTGCCATTGTTGTTGTTCTGCCACCATGAACTGACTGCTCTCTGCCCTGTGCTACTCTGCCTTGGAGTCAGCCAAGTACAGACTGAAACCTCCAGTAACTGTGAGCTACATAAACCTTTCCTTCCTTCATTTTGGGTGTCAGGTATTTGGCCCAGCAATGAGAGAAGAGTAACTGCGGTAGGTGCAGAGAGAGATGAAAGGGGCTGGACAAGGTTATGCCCCGGTTATGCCCATAGTGAATTACGCCTTCCAAACAGGGCCCACCTTCCACAGAACGTGTAGCTCTGAACTCATCAATGCATTAATGCTTTGAGAAGACTAGAAACCCTCCTGATCAAATCACCTTCCCAGAGCTGGACCTCTGAACACATGAACCTTTCAGGCAATATTTTCAATCTAAGCTACAAAGCTATAACAAAAGTTACAACATTCAATGGTGAATGATAAAAAATGTAAATGGAAGTGTAAGATACCATTGATTATCACTCAAGCAAAATAGGTAGATGAAAGAGTGAGTCCCTGTCACTCACCATATCTGCATGAAGGTTCTGAACAGGTCAAATTTGTTCAGAATGATAAATGAAATGACTGATATAATGATGCCTATGTTCCAAGAAATGTAAGTAGTGAAAATTTTCAGAGGCAGAGACAAGACTGGAAGGTCCTAATGATATTATAGAAAGCAGAATGGATACACATGCACCAAGGGAAGACATGAGTGGAAGGGGTGCATAAACTCCAATGTTCATGCTATAGAATAAATACAACTTATAATAGTGCTCCCAGCATTTAATGATTAGATTTCCATTGTTGCATTAACAGAATGAAGCTACAGCTCACATTTATTCTGAAGATGAAATTAACTGTACTGCAGTATGTGGAATTATGAGATCAGAAAGAGAAGAAAGGTTGGAAAGTAATTTCAAGGTGTTGACTGGTCAACTATCTCAGCAGACTAAAGTGCCTGCTTAGGCAGAGTGCAGGGACTGGAGCTCGATTCCCAGCTTGCAGTGACTGTCATGCCCCTGGGGTGTACTGAGACAGCAACTGAGACTGTAAACCCAGCACTTGGGAGGCTGCAAACAGGAGAATCATTACAAGCCCAGTGTATGTAGTGAGACTCTGTAGACCCTGTACTAAATGCATGAAGAATAATAATTTCAAGGCATCCATGGGGAAGTTCAATAAGATGGAATAATGAAAAGAAATGTAAGATTTTTATGGAATCATGCTAGTGAGTCAGCTTGGACATACATGGTTCCAATGCTTATGTTAAACTTTCAAGGCAAATGTTAAGTTTTGATTGAGTAAAGGGTCTGGAATCAAGGGAGCATTTAATACTGGAGGTACAAATTGATGTCTATGTCATACAAAATAGACATCAATTGACTCCACTGGTCAAGACAACTGGAAGCAAATACACAAATGAAAAAAATAAAGATTCATACCCAGTTTAATATTTAGGGGTCAGAAAGAGGTTGCAGCATTATGCTAATAAACATCCAGCAGTCAGGAATGGAGGAGGAGGGTGACTTGTAGGATTTCATTTCCGTGTCACCATTCCTGCTTTCAGGTTTCCAGCATGACATCAAGCTGGCTGAAAAATTCAGGAACATTTAACATTATTTCTTGTAAGCGTGTGGGTAACTGCTGAGAAAGGACAGTCCAGCAATGGCACCGGAAAGAAATAGAGAAAACATAGTATCTGAGATCAAGGAAATAAAGTATTTTGAGGAGGACAGAGTGATCAAATGACAAATACAGTGAGGTCAAGTGCAAGGTCAAATACAATCAAGACAGAGAATTAGACATTGGATTTGCCAATGTGGACTATTCCTGGCTTCATAGAAGGAATTTTCCTGTTGTTTAGACTCCCAAAAACATAATTAGTGCAGCTTCAGAGTGTACTATGTTGAGAAAATAACAGTAAATACTCTTCCAAAGAGTTTTGTCTAAACAGGGACAAGAAAGATTCCAGAAATGGACTTAATTGAATTTTAGTTGACAACAGGGCAGAATTACCTTGCTACTCAGCTTCACGTAGCTGCATATGCCCTCTCTCTCTCTCTTCCCAAAAAATAAAGGTTAAATAAGCTGTCTTTTTAGTGCACATTTGCCAAATAGTTTCAATAAAGAAGCATAGCCTAGGGGCCAGGGAGATAGCTCAGTGGCGTAAATGTCTGCTGGTAGGTATGAGTTCCCAAGTTCTATCCTTGGTACCACAAAAGAAAAAAAAAATTGGAATAAATGCTTGCCTGACAAGTACAAGGTCCTGAGTTCAATCCCTGGACCACCAAAAACTAAAAGATAAAAAAAAGAAGCATAGCCTAGAAAGTGGTACAGGTAAGTATCAATAGAATCTAATTTAAGTGAACTCTAAGATACTCGTGTCTTAACAGCAATAAGAGTTTTGGGGCAGAGATGTAATGATGTAATGAGCCAAGTGATGAGAACCTCACCATTTCTAACACAGGTTTCCTATTTTCTAGGACTTCCAATCTGAGGGGTTCTAGATCCTTTGAAGCAAAATATGTATTCTTTTTTTTTCTTCAATCAAATTTCATTGGTATATTTTAGACAAATATGATGATCACACTCATCATAGAGAATTTGTACCTGTATGTGCACATTAGGCATTGTGCAACAATGTATTTTAGCTGTATATCATAAAGGAAGAAGGGCCAGTATATTGTTATCCATATATTGTTAGCTAATGCTATATTTTGTTTCAAGCACTGAACTACTTTCATTATTATTTCTTAATTTTAAAAGGTTGTGATGTACATAGGAGTGAAATTATCTAATATTTCACAGCTCTGGTAAAAGTCAATTATATATTGTTGGGTGATTAACCCTTTCACTTTCACTTCAGACATACCATGTGAAAGTCATTCTAAAAGTACAATATTAACCTTTACAATTCAATTTTTAAATTAAAAACTAATTTTAGTTATTGTTTTCAGTAAGATATTTGAAAAATAAACATTTGTGGGGCTGGGAGATAGCTCAGCGGTCTAAGTGCCTGCTTTGCAAGTGCAAGGATGTGAGTTTGATCCCAGGTATGCTATGCTGTGCCCTGAACCTGGGTGCACAGTGCTGGCCACACTGAAACCAGACAGGGTGGTGCACGCCTGTCATCCTAGCACTGGAAAGGCTGACATAGGAGAATCACTATGAGTCTGAGCTGTGTAGCGAGACTGTGTATCAAATAAATAAAAAATAAAGATTTAAAAATAAAAGGAAACAATCATTTACTGAGCCTACTAAGTCTTCTTTGGAGTAGTCCATTATAGTCATCAACTCTTCTTGCTATTTTGTGCAGAGTGACCCTTAGATGCCATCAAGTAAGTAAAAGTCTATTGCTTAAGAATACAAACCGTGGTGAAACCTGGCCTTTTAACTATCCTACTAGAATTCCTTACTCATCATCAAAATGAATATCATGAGCCTGTATTCTACAACACTCTAAAATTATAAAAATATGGTATTAACTTTCAGATATGATATCGAACTATCCCATGAATGAACCAGGGTTGTTTTTTTGTTGTTGTTGTTTTTTGTTTTTTTCAGAAGCGGGGATTGAACTCAGGCCCTTGTGCTTGCCAGGGACACACTTATTCCACTGAGTCATCTCCCCAACCCCATGAACCACATTTTTCAAGAAATCTTATAGTTTCTACAATATCAGAAATTGCTCAGTCTTCTATCCGAGCTGCGTCCAGTCCAGAGTTGCACCAGACAGAGAAAGATTATTTTCTCCCCAATGTGTTAATTGGTAGACATATTCATGAATCAAAGGAAAATGTGATTTATTCCGAGTCTTCTCAGGCAGAGGTACGATTGCACCATCAATATTATCCCAAGTGCAATTGTATCGTACCCATCAACACCACAGCAAGGGAGCCTGGGAGCAAGACACCAAAGTGATTATGCAAATGCCATGTCTATTACCTTATCAGTCAAACCCACCCCCAGTATGCCTGGGAGACATATTTCAATAAGAAGAAATGGACTATATCTCATGTCTGCTGATATTAATAATCTATATTTGGTCAGTTTCTGAAGACTTGCTAAGAACAGAAGGAAATAGAGAATAAGATGAATTTTCTCTTTGGAGTTCACATTACTTTCCCCTCAGGCTTAATCTAATCATTTTGTTTGGGAAGACCAGATAATTGACCAGTCATTTGCTTAAACTTCCTCAGGGTTATCAATAATCCTCCCAAGGGGCAGGCATCTTTCATAAGGGGAGGTTCAGTTCAATAGAGTCTTGATTATGTTTGCAGTTGAGGAAACAGCCCAGATGTAGTTATCCAGAAGGGATCACAACTTATTTAACTAAGTGAGCTCAGATGAATGTGTAAAATTGTAATGGAAACTTGTGAATCCATGAATTTGAACACTCAACTTGATGGTATAAAAACAATACTAAGAAGAAGATATTGCTGTGAGAGTGTCAAAGTAAGCCTCTTGGAACAGGATGAGATTGGGAATATCACAGAAGGAATTCCAGAGAGCTCATTCAAACTTTCTCCATATCATAGGAGGACACAGAAGAAAGATGGGACGTACCTGCTTTGACAGGTGCAGGGACCAAGGCTCAATCCCTAGTTCTGCATGCTATGCCCACCATGTCCCCAGGGCACGCTGAGACAGTGACAGAATCTGGACATGGTGGCACATACCTATAATCCTAGCATTGGGGAGGCTGAAAACAGGAGGATCATTATAAGTCCTATCTAAGTAGTGAAACCCAGTACCAAATACATAAATGGAAACAAACAAACAAAGCAGAAATAAAGACTTCCTCTGACACCAAATCTTCCAACACTGTGTTGTTGAACTCTCTTAGCTTACAGGGCTGACAGAAAGAAATCTGTTATGGTCAGCTCTCTGATTCATGATAGTAAGCCATATTAGCCTGATCAGAATGGGACACACTATCACAGCAATCTCACTGAAACGTTAAAGCCTTATGCCTCACACATACTTTGCAAATGTGGTTATTTTCTGTATTCTTGAACATTGACACTTTCAAATGGTATCTGGAGAAAACTATAAAAGTGATTTTTAGACAAATGATTCTATTTTGCGGTGAGTAGAAATTTCAAAATTATACATTGCTGATTTATTTTACCACTGCTAAAGAAGAGAATAGCTTGGTTAATTAATTAGGGAAGAATTAAATACCTGGCAAAAGAACTTTCATTGGCATGCTCCATTTGAATTTCACAGGAACATGAACAAAGCTAAATATTTTGACTCAACTTTCTTAAAACTCAGAAAATCAGCACAGCACCAGAAAAGTCTAACCCTGATCTTCATCAAAAGCTTTGCGAAGTACAGAAGTTTCCACAAGTTTTTATTTGTTGTTCCATAAAACAGTCATATGAAACAGGCTCTAACATTATTTTCCTACTTTAAAAAGAAACTGAGTAAGTTGAGTCAAAGAAGCATGGTCTCTTGAAAACATTTTCTGTTATCATTCCATTTCAGCATAATTCCAAGCATTTCATTAGTACTAAGTTTCCGGTTGAAAAATGCATATTTTTTTTTCCTGCTGTGATAGTATAAACTACTGGAGAAATACAAAAAATTCAAGTTTTGTTGTTAAAAGATGTGTTGAAGTCACTTTCCATTTTCACAGTACTAAAAATCAAGCAGGAGCACATGCAGGATCACCTCCTAGTGTTCACAGGACATTTATTCCAAGACAATCCCCCGACAGAAACCAAAATGCAAAGTTGCTCAAATTCTTCATAAAATGACATGCATATGGCATGCAATCTTGACACATCCTTTTGTTTATTAAATCATCTGTACATCACTTTTAATACCTAAAACAACCTAAACAATCTATAAATGGTTGTTATGTTGCATTGGCTAGGAAATAAGGACAAGAAATAAGTCTTTATATATTAAGTATTGACCTAATTAGTAAAATTATTTTTGATATTTGATTTGTTGTACCAATGGAAGCAGAATCTGCCAATATGATGCGTGACTTTTTTTCTTATGATAACAAAAAGAAGTACATGAAAGATTATGCTTAATTCATCTTGTGAAATTTTTGAGTGAAGTGAAGAGTACCACCAATGTATTCTGCAAAATTTTAGTTGAATGTCAGTGAATTTAAGTCAGGCTCCCTTCTTTGGCTTCAATCCAGTTGTTCTTTACTTTCTCTTCCCCTTGACTTCAGATGCTGTTCTTCAGACTCAAAGTCTTGACTGTAATTTTTGACTTTGGTTTTTGTCTGACTGACTCCTAAACTTCTATGTGTATTAGGTTTCTCCTGAGGTAAGTATACCCCTGAAAACGTTAAGCTTTCCCCACGTGTTGGCAACAAATAACAAATCCTAATTAATAGTTACAATATATCTGCTGATAATGGTCTTAGGATGTAATCTGGCTTTGAAACTAATAGTCATGCCAAGATGTGACTTTCAGTATTATTCATTTGGCAACACAGTCATTACATACTCCATCAGATAGTCCTTCATTCAATAAATACGCAGGACTGTTGTGCTACATAGGAAATCCTAAAATACACAGGAAATACTGAGTTTCCAATCTGGGCTCTTACAATTTAAAAACTGACAGACATTAGGGATTATGTGAATGTTCACAACTTACCTGTTTATTGGTCTCACCACTGCCCATGTTCACCTAACCAGACAGACTCGAACTATTCTATTATGAGGCTCTTCAAAAATAAGTCCTCAAGAAAGGGCATGATGACTCTCACTTGTAATCCCAGCACTTGGGAAGCTGAAAACAGGAGGATCATTATGAGTCTGATCTGTACAATGAGACCCTGTAGACCCTGTACTAAATAGATCAAA
>NW_004524594.1:10502188-10502830 GCF_000260255.1 Octodon degus
AGGAATCTCCCCACTGATTTCCACAATGGTTGTACCAGCCTGCACTCATACAAGGGTGGAGAAGGGTTCCTTTTTCTACATAGCCTCCCTAACATTTATTATTGGTTGATTTTTTGATGATAGCCATTCTTTCTGGCATAAAATGGTACCTTAGCACTGTTTTAATTTGCATACTTGAATGACCAGTTATGCTGAACATCTTTTCATATATTTATTTGCTATTTGTATCCCTTCATTTGAAAAATGTATATTCATCTCAGATGCCTATTTTTGGATTGGGTCTTTGAATTTTGGAGTCCTGATTTTTTTAATTCTTTATATGTTCTTTTATTTTTTCTTTCTATGTTCTTGATAGAAGTCCTTCGTCCAGAGGACAGTATGCTATAATTGTTTCTTAATTATATACCAATCTTTTTATTCTATTGGTGATTTCTTTTGACATACAGAAACTTTTTAAAAAGATGGGATCTCGATTTTTGATTCTTTGAAGTGTTTCCTATGCAGTTTGATTTTTTTTTCATGAGCTCTTTACCAATGCCTATGTCCCTAAGGTTTCTACCTACTTTCTCTTCCAGAAGATTTAGTGTTTCAGGGGCCAGCAAGATAGCTCAGTGGACTAAGCACCTGCTCAGGAAAGCACAG
>NW_004524594.1:10506462-10518281 GCF_000260255.1 Octodon degus
CTATGCCTGCTTTTGGTGGCTGGCTTGCTGTACCCAGGGTTCCAAGGGTGTCATGGAATGTGGTACTGGGGATGGAACCTGGGTCTTTGTACTTGCCAGACAGGCACTTAGACTGCTGAGTTGTCTCTCCAGCCCAAAACTTGCTTTTATAAAAATATTATTCTCTTAATTCCAGTGAATACTTCTTACTCTTCATGTTATTTTGCCTGCTTCAGAAGGCAGTCAATATTTGCTTAAATATTATAACAGTGCATAGTCATTTTCAGCCCCAAATGTCATATTAGACTTAATTTTAAAGATATTTTATAGACACTTTGCTGTTCTAAACTTTATTGGTAAGGCTTTGAGTTGATATACATACTAAAAACCAGATAAATTGAGACACCTCAAGTGGTAACTTGCTTTTTAATATGTAGTTGCTGACAGAGTGTGAGCTGTAATCTAGGCTATCCATCCCCTGTTTAGGTAGTAGTCCTAATGGATTAGTTACAGGTTACCTAGGGTGAGTGAAACACTGCCTTCCATGTAATCAACATGCTTTAAGTGTTTCACATATCAGTTAATCCTTGATGCAGATATCACTGCTTATGTTAGGCTAGTGTCTTACAATATATCAGAGAACTAAAGGTGAACAGTGCACTGAGTTTGGGTTAGAAGAAGTAGATCTATTCCCTGTCCAGAAACACATCGTGTCCAACTAAAAAATTGGATTTCTTTTCATGCTAACCATCTTCTTACAGTTCTACAGTTCAACATATAAATGCAGTCATGGTAAACCTAGATGGCAAAGAAGGGATGATTTTCAGAGCCATACAGCATATTAAATGTTGGTTCTCAATTCTCTGGTAAAATGAGATTTATTCAAGTTTTACATAAGAATGAGACAGGGTCAGAATTTCATAAGACAAGTTGAATTAATGTAAAAGACTAAAGGGGTTAAGAGGTAGTGATAGAAAAGGATGGCAATTGCTTTTAAGAAGTACAGCGTGTAATAAATGAGTAAAACTGGTATCAAGAAACATTTGAGGAATAAAACAAAGAGGACTTACTCAAGTCCTTGTGGGAAATAAGAAATTAGAGATAAAGAGGCCCTGAAAACACTAAATCTGGGCTTTGCCTTTCACAAACGGAAAACTCTAGAAATTTAGCCCTACTCTGAATATGGAATAACATTGTTTTAGTTATGTGAACCCCGGCACTACAGTTTTAAGTTACTATAAATATACAATTTGAAATAATAACTAACTTAATTGTTGTTTCTGAGTTTTTCAGACTTTCTCCAAGATTGGCATTTCAGGAAGTGATTTGTAAGAACTCGCTGCAGTTAGAGCCTGATGTCGGTGGAGACACTGGAAAATACATCTATGTTAAATGGAATCAATGTAAATCTCTCTCTCTCTCTCTCTCTCTCTCTCTCTCTCTCTCTCTCTCTCTCTGTGTGTGTGTGTGTGTGTGTGTGTGTGTGTGTGTGTGTGTGTGGTAGAAGTAAAATCTAGAAATGCTTCATGAGTAATATACAACTTCTCAGTTTCATCTTTTGAGGGAAGCCTTCATGTTTAGTTTATATCTTTGTAAGACAAAGGAGCCCTGTCCTAGCTTCCATTCATTCAGTTCTAGGGAAGCCTGATAAAATGTTATTTTCCAAGTCATATTAATTTGGTAAATGTTCCATAACTTATAAGCTTGTTATTTGAAGAGAGACTTTTTAAATAACAAATGTTGCCTAGTCTATCCACTAATAAGAATTACAGGATAATGCAGGCCAGCTTAGCTTTGTGGCATCATTAGTGTGTGCACAAACTGTTCAGGAAGTGAGCTCCTATATAACCAGGACCTCCTACGAAGGTCCTGTGATCCAACCATGTCCCTCAACCCTCCTGTCAGATGGCAGGCCTCCAGAGCACTCAGTGACATCTGTAACCACCTTGGTTTCTAATATTTGTCTATAAGTGACAGGCAATTAATAATAAAATTACCCAGGATAATTTATTACCATTGTAATAATCAAACTGAACATTTATAACATGCTAAGTAGAAAAGTAAGTGTGTTACTACCTTGTTGCATACTCTACAGAGGAAGATATAGAGCATCTGCTTGCACAGTGTGCATTTTCTTTTTATTTTCCAGATTTTTTTTCTCAGATAATTAAATCCCTCATAGGAAAGATTGTTCAGTTATTTCAGATGCAATAACAACTACCAATTCTGCAGAAAGAATAAGCCTGTGTTTTACTGCAATTTCTGTTCACATCTTTATCATCAGAAGCAATTCAACAATTCCAAAAGAATTTGAAGAGATAAATTATTAGAACAGTTGTGGTAGATTAATTGGCATCTATTGAACCATTCTACCCAAATATCGGCAATTTTGCTGCTTTTGTCACCGCCAAAAAGGCACACCGAGAGTTTCATAACAGCTCTATTTCAAGGCATTACATTACTGTCTAGCCACATAGCATTTTCTAGGGCTTTTAATAGCCTGTGCTGTAATTAAATTTTGACACATTGCACTGCACAGTGTGTCTGAAACTGTAAGTTGTGTGGCTAATTGATAATTCATACCCTAATTGAGATAATGAAGCTGGTCATGGACATCAATGACATGGTCACCTAATTGGCTTCTTAATATGTGTTTAGTAGATGAGTGGAGAGTAAAGCCAGGGTGATGATGGTGCATTAAAGTTAATAGGGGAGGAAATAATGTGGATGAAAGGCATCAGAGTAATAGATGTATCTCCCAATTACTAAACCTCTGTAGTGCTTCAGGTCTTCAGAAGGGCATTCCAAGCATCCCACTCCCATGTACACTTCACAAGGTGCAGAGGAAGAGGTATAGACCCAGAAAATGATCCATAAATGTTGAAGACCCTGATAGAGGGATTAAAGGCTGGAGGGAGCAGCCTTTCAAAAATGTATGTGATAGGGACAAGGTATAGAGATTTGTAGCTTACACAATCAATTTTAAATAGCATCATGGCAGTAATGTTTCTGTATTGGTCTTTCCTTATGTAAAAAATGAAATGATACCCACTGCCTTCATTACGAAGTGTACTAATAATACAATGATAATAGTGATAACATTTAGAAAACAGTTTCTGCACACTAAACAATGAGCTTAGTACTTTAAATATGTTGTTCTTTAAATACTTACAAATCACTTCTGTAGAACAATTAATTTATAATTGAGACTATCAATGTAAGAGAAAGGTTTAGAGCAATGTTAAATAATTCATGTGTTTTCATAGATCTACAAACTGAGCCCTCACATTCAAATTATAATCTTTATTCCAAGCATCAAACATCTACCCCATATCATGATGCCTCCAACTTTAAGAATGTTTGTGAGCAAAGCACTAATTAAGGTAGCTAACAATACATACAGGAAGCAATTAAGCCAATTGGCTTAACATCATAGTAGCTATATACATTTAGCACTGTTAGACATGAATTACATTAGTTAAATCATAAAAACTATGTTCTTCTACACAAAGTACTGCAATTGTGAAATGCAAATGCCCTCTTCATATGATTGAGTGAAAATTATGGTGTTCAAATTTATTCTGACTATTACCGACTATTCTTTCTCATGATCACTAACGCCCTTAAAACTCAAATTTGGAAATTTCAAAATATTTTGATATTTCAAAATATCTAAATAAGGGCTGGAGAGACAGCTCAGTGGACTAAGTGCCTGTTTAGGCAAGCTCAGGGACTGAGATTTGATCCTCAGCACCAGATGTTGTGTCAGCCCCACACCTAGGCTCGCTGAGCCAGCTCCTGAGATGAGGCATGGGGGTGCATGCTTGTAATCCCAGCACTAGGGAGGCTGAGACAGGAGGATCACTATAAGTCCAGTCTGCATAGGGACACTCTGTACTAAATTTAAAAAAAAATTAAAAAAAAAAAACTGAATCAATGGCTTAGAGTTTGGGAAGCCAAGTCTTTTAATACTACATTCTTTTCTATCATTAAAATATTAAAAGTTAAAATAACATGATATACTTTTCTATCAACCAGGACATATATTCCTATCTTACTTGTAACATAATAATGTACTTAAGATCAAAGAAAAATCATATAAATTCACAGGAAACATGGAGAGATTGAGAGGTTGAGTGGATTTCAGGTTTTAAGAAATGCCTTGTTAAATTATTTTTGGTATTTTTGTAGACTCGATCCCACTTTGGAGCAACAGAATCTTTTCAAGAAAAGACAAACTGAAGGTGGGTAGTGAACCTAATTTCATGTAAGTCCATTGGACTAACTGTAAGCCTTATTCTTAAACACTTCACATCTGTTTAAAATGACTCTTGGAAATTTTCTCATATTCAGGAATTTTTTCTTCCATCAGTGTCCTATCTTTTCAGCCTTCATATCTCTGATCTCCCCATTCTGCCAGTAAATATTCAAACTTCATTTACTTTCTCACCATCTCAGTAGATGAATAGTACTCTTTCTTTCCATTATAGAGGGGGCTGGGGAGATAAAGGAGGTCGGGGAGATAGCTCAGTAGAATAAGTGCTTGCCTGGCAAGCACAAGGTCCTGAGTTCAATTCCCGATACTGCTAAATAAATAAACAAGACAGACATTATGGGCCAAACACATACCATACAACTTTAATGTCATCCCCTGCCCTCCTTGATGAAGGTAATTTCTTCATCATTTTTTCATCTTTTCTTATTTACTCATGTCTGCTTCCATCTGTTTAAAACTTTTAATCTATTGTGTCTCTTTTACTTTGTCATTCAGTGTATATTTGTCTCAAGATTTTTAGCCCCAACATATTCAAAACATTTTTTCTTGCCATAACCATATCTTCCTGGAAAGTAATGATGCTCTGTTTGCTACAATCACATAAACCCTTGAAGCTGTATCTCTGAATCTTCCTGGTGCATATTAAATAATTTCTAAAGAGCCGATCCTTGCTTGGTGTTCATAGTGTGACCCTGGCTTGGTTTCCCATCGCCTTGGGAGTGTCCCTTCATGATGCCTTTGTCCACCTCCTGTTCCTTACTCCTATTTTCTTCAGTTTAGTGATGCTAAACTCAGCCTTCCTCTTTCTACACAACCTTCTATGAAAGATCCGTAGTCTTTCCAGATTTTCTTCATTCAGTTATTAAAGATATGCCTATTGTTTTCTTCTTAGATACCTGACAATATTCCATATACTGGTTATAGGATGAATAATTAATAAAATATCTTTTTATGGTACTAATATTCTAGTCATTGCATACACACAATATACCAGAAAATGGTGAAGTATAGCTTTTCAGATGTTTATAGTTCTATTAGAGAAACAAGGCAGAACAGCAAGCTAAGAGTGCTACCGGGTGACGTCTAGAAAAGTGACACTTGAATACAATCTAATGAAATGAAGCCAATAACCATATATTTTAAGCAGAACAGTAATAACAAAACCCCTGAATCTGAAGTATGGGAGCAGACACAACTTGAAGGATGATGGCTTTATTTTGGCTTGTGGTTTAGAGGGTTCAGTCCATGTACGGTTGTCAGTAGGGAGGAAAGGCCTGAGAAATCTGCTTACCTCATGACAAACAGGAATATGAGAATCAATGGAGGATCCAGGGGAGAGATCTAATGCTCCAGATCTAACACTCCCAGTGAACCTGCCCTTTCTGACCAGACAAGTCTGGCACTATGTGAAGGCTCATACTCTAATCACTTTCTCCAAAACCCTACCTCTGAGAACTTGATGTTTTGTGTTGAATTATAGACAAACCATGACAGCATGTGCTGGCAGTAGAATAGAAACCACAATGACTGAGGGAAGGAAAGCAGGGAAAACAGCAGCACGGGTGTGTAGGAGGGACAGAAAAATCACAGGAGTTTTGTAGGGGACCTCGTTTGGAAGGGATTTCAGCTGCTCCTAGGCCCAAAATAGAACAAAACTTAAATATAATAAAAGTCTGGTTTTTTCTAGACAACTAAGCTTGGATCCTCCTGAAGACATGAGCTAGTTCTATGAAATGAGGACACCATAAAACTGAATAATTTTAGTTTTCATTCTTAACCTCCGTGCTCCCAAGTTCCTATCCCAAGCAGTGCCCTCTGTACCTTGCTACACATCTCTACAGCACCCCATGATAAGATCTAGAGGTGAAAGAAAATGTCTTTGGCGTGTAAGGATGACAAAGAAAGCTAATTGCATTAAATCCAAGAGCTGAGAAATAACACTGTACCTGCACATCCATATTATATGTTGAAAATTCAATTATAGAAGAAGAAGATAAACAATGAGAAATGGCTCTCTTTACAACCAAGGCACATAGCACACGGAATTTTGGGTTTTACTGTGGCCATGATTGAAAAGTAATTTAGAATAGTTTAAATAAAGAATGGTCTATATACATGTGTAAGTCAGGCTTTGAGAACAGATCTATGGATTTTGTGCTAAAATTGGAATTCAGCTATTTTTTAGACAGGTAAGATTTTGGCAAGGGAATAGCAGAATCAAGGAGAATGGCTTGGAAGTTATACTCTCTCATACTACTCAGGTATCTGTAAGTATCAAGCTTTAGTCTTTATATAATATCAGTTTTCTTGTTTCTGTTTTTTTTGTTTTTTTGTTTTTTTTTTTTTTTTCGCAGAATCAGGGATTGAATTCAGACACTTCCGCTTTCCATAATATCAGTTTTTGAATTTTAACTACTCTTTTTATGTAATACAATACATTAAATTTTCTAAATCTATATCCTGGGGCTGGGGAGACAGCTCAGTAGAATAAGTGCTTGCCTGGCAAGTACAAGGTCCTGAGTTAAATCCCCAGTTCCACAAAAATAAATAAATAAATGCATACATAAATAAATCTATATTCTGGCTGATGACTCAAATATCATTTATTCATAAGGTACTTGTGTCTACTTTTCACTAGTATTACATATGTCCCTATAAACCTATATTCTCCATCTGAACAGATCTAGAAAATAGGAACTTCATTACGTCTCATACATTCTATAATAGAGTAATTCATCAGGCAATTTATTTTTAATTAATAGGTCTTAAGAACACTTTTACATTTGCAGAAAAAAAATAGCCAGTAGTATACACAGTTAACTTGTCTTCCACACACAGTTTTTTATATTATTTTACATTCATGAGGTACAAGTTTATATTGAGTAAATTAATACTTATGCATTTTATTAAATATTTGGATTATTGTTAACTCCTATAAGGGATGGGTTTTGACAAATGGCCAATCTCAGATACACAATATTTTACTATTGTAAAATATTTTCAACTTCTCAAAAATCTATGCCTCACCTATCCATCCCTCCTCTACTCAAGTATTCCTGCTGTTGATCAATTAATGTTTTCCCAATTCTTTTCCTCAGAACAACATCATGTAGTTGGAATCATACAGTGTGTACATTTTAATAGACAGAGATTTTTTGCTAAGTAATATGCAGTTGGAGTTCTTTAAATCAATGAATGACATTCTATTTGACAGAAATTTCGCTGTACTTAAGTCAGGTGCCCAGGGAAGAAGAGAGGATGTGCATGTGTTTGTAAGAAGAGAGAGGATAAAAAGCTGAAGTTTAAGGGATTGGGTCAGGGATGGTGGGCACCACACAGTTCCAGATCTGTTGCTGGTACCTTGACAGGATGGAGACTGACGGTTTCTGGTAGAAGTTTCTCTACTTCCAGGGAAGTAAGCCAATAAAGACCTCTAGAAGATTGCTAAGCCTCACTTATGTGATGGGGAACAATCTGCAGCAGTCAAAATTTCATGATTTAAATGTAAGTGTCATCTTCAAAAAGAATCATTGGAGAACCATCTGGAATATTTTTGATCAGATAGGTAGGGATAGTGGTATATCCCATTTGACACACAAAATTAGCCATTGCAAACTGGTGATCATTAGACTGTAAAGGATGCCTTGGTTGCTTCCAGGTTGAAAAGACAATGGGCAAGAGTGATATAAAGATTATTGGGCATGAATTTGTGTTAACGATTTCCAATTCAACTAAATAATTTGCCAAAAAATAGTTGCCAAATCATACTGTAGGAATAATTCAGCGTTCTCCTCCTATAAATTTTTCTAAATCCATATACACTCACCTCATATTCCAATTGCTCTTGGACTGCCAAGATATGTTTGTATCTCTGCATCTAAACAAGGCATTGACATTTTCTATTTTTGTGATTACATGCACCTTATGAATAAAGGCAAGCTTTCATTCAAATTTGTTTCTGGTGCATTTACCACATTGATGGGAATACTTTGAATACTCAGTAAAAGCTTATTGAGTGAAAAAATAGATCAGACAAATGACAAAGGTGCAATCTTTTTATTCATGGACTAGCAGAATTTCATCTACATGAGAGAACTCCTATTAAAGAAACACTTTTCAAAGATTGTCTCCAAGGATGAATACCATTCACATTTTGAGCAGCTGTCCACCTCTTTGGACTTCTCAGGCTTGCGGCTCACTTCTTTCTTTTTCTGTATTAACCATGGGAATTTGTCTCCTGCCACACTTCCGTATTTAGTCAAGATTCAACCTTCTTCACAAATGATTGTATTTTAATGAGTGCCTGCTCAAACAACACACATAGACATCTGACTTTAAAAATTTTGCATTTATTTTTAACTACATCTTGACTCTCTTCTAAAAACTTACTCGTTTTTCCCTCTGGTTTTCTTTATACCTTCTGAAGAGGCATGATAATAAAAAATTTACTTCACAATATCATATAAAATGGCTTCATGTTCATATAAATTAACCCATTATTTACCACTCAAATAAATTAATTGTTTTTCTTGTCCTATGATTGTTGGCTCACTTGAGCATTTATTTAAATGGGTTTGTCTGTATAAAATTCAGTGTAATTTAATATACACTACAAAAAGACAAAAATACACACCACAAAATATTTATTTCAGCATTTCCAAAGCTTTTCAGTGCAAAATATTCCAAGGAAATTCTTATTGCTATTTTGAGCCAGTTTTTGGAGGAGGAGTACAAGTTTCAAATCATCTGATATTATTTTTATTTTCAAAACAAAATTTTGTTGATTTTCAAAACAAATTTTCATTTTATTTGACCCACTATCTTATCAAAACATTTACACACCTACAACAAATAAGAATAGCCTTTGCCTTCTATTTCACAGAATAAATATACCAGAAGGCATTTTTTTTCATGTATGTATTTGGCACAGGGTCTCACTAGACAGTTCGAACTCATGGTGATGTTTTCAGTCTTCCCAGCACTTGGATTTCAGGTGTGTGCCATCATGCCTGGACTTGGTCGCTGGCTCAGTGTGCCCCAGGGGCAGGGCTGGCATGGAGTATGGGACCAGGTATAGAACCCTGGTTCTTGTGCTTGCCAAAGCAGGTGCTTAGTTAACTGAGCTATCTTGCTGACTCAGAATGCTTTTACAAAGTAACTACAATTATTTTTTAAAATTCCCAATTTAATGAGGTGGAATGATCATCTTGATTTATTATTACTACTGTTGATTTCTGGCTCTGTGACCCACAGAATCTAATTACAAAATCCGATTTCATTAAGTAGTGATTTCATTTTTCTACCAAAGAGTTCAATAAGGCAGGAAATCAGCATCACCTTTGTCTTATGTCTGAGACAGAACTCTCAGAGAAAACTTAACGATGATTCTGTGAATTCAAAAATAATACAGCATATATATGTGTATATATATATTATATATATGCATTTCTTTATGTATGGTTATGCAAACTTTTAAGGACATGGTTATACATACCTACACATGCATATAAATTATTGCTACTTAGACTCTACTATTCATATATTTTTGTAATAATTATTACTGTGATAAATTACTAATCAATATAATTATTTATGGAAATATAAGTAAATATTTATTGGCATATATACATCTACAGAAGTAAGCATGTGTATACATTCATATATTTAAAATTAAATAGTTCTAATGTTGCTTCAGATATTGTATTTCTGTGTATTTTATGCCTAGGGACATCATTTTACCTCTATTTTTTTTATGAAACAGTTGGTTTATAAACTGTAAAATATGATATTTTAGTTTGGGGAAAAACATTCAGAATTGAAGCTCTTAGACATGAAAATATACACAGTGATGACATATAATCACAGCACTATTTCATTTAGTGGGTAAAACCCTTGAGATAAGGGCATTTTAGACACATAATGTAATGTAAACTCAATAAAATACTTTCTATATAGAGTTTTTGCTTATAAAATTTCAAAAGTATTTTTAAAGTATTCCATTAAAGGGAGATTATGTTAAGTAAATCTGTAAGCATACATATTTATAAACAATATTAAGACCTTATTTCTAAAATAAGTCATTTAATAACATTCTTGGAAGAAATATAAACCTCGAAGGAACACGGGTATAAAGGTACATGCTACTAAAAATGCACATATTTTAAATCTCAGAGGAATTAAATCTTCTAGAAAAGTTTGCTTTAAATTAGATTTACCAGATATACTCAAATTAATTAAAATTATCTATTAAGGAACAGCCTGCTGGATTGAATATGCAATTGAGTGAAGTCAATTCCTTAAAGTATGTGGACAGAAACACTTCATTTAGGATTTGGAATGCAGCTCATTCTTATAGCATGTGCAAACCCATGGACTCAATCTGCAGCAAGAGAAAGGAGGAGAGAGGGAGAAAGACAGTCAGCTGTCACTGAGAATAACTGATACAGAATATTTTATTACATACTTACAAAGTATTTGAGAAATATGTTGCTAAGAAAGAGTTGCATATTGATTTAGAGACTAGGATATTAATACTAAATCACACTACAGTTTTCATTTAGACAGTACATGATAATGAGATAGAGAGAAACAACCTATGGCTAAGAAAGACAACTAAGGGAAGCTTTGATGGGATATTAATTTTCCCATTTTTAATGATCCTGAAAAATAGGACTTCAAATGTAAAAGGAATTGAGATGGAGCTTCATGGAAAAAGGCACCGTATGAAGTAGAATTCTGTTTTACTACTTAGTAGTTTTCCTATAAGAATCACATTAATGGAACCATTTTCAGACTAGAGATTTATTTTAGCTACCTGAAACTTTCGGGAGCATATACAGATTGCAAGCTGTAAGAGCCTGCAAGGAGTCTCAGGGGCTTGGATTCAATCCCCAGGCCTGCCATGCCTGCCCTGCCTCCGGGCGTGCTGAGATGGAGATTGAAACTGGGTGTGGTGGCACTTGCCTATAATTCCAGCTCTTGGGAGGCTGTAAACAGGCAGATCACTATGAGTCTGATCTAGTTCAAGGTGAAATAAATACACCATGAACCCCAATATGGAGGCTTGTGCTTTGATCACATGTGCTGCTTCTGACTGTAGAAATATAAAGGGCCACAGACTCTTCTGATGCACCCCTACCTGTTGTCATAGACTTTTCTCTTTTGTGTGAAGTGATTTTCAGGGGACTTCAAGGACTTATGTGCTATTTGGCCCTCTTCATTTTCTTCTTTGGAAGTCAGACATGGCCAGCTAACACAATGAAAGACAATCACATATGCAGGGGAAAGTCATTGTTCCAGCCAAGCGAGTCATCGATTCAATAACCTGAGACAAAATTGAAGTTGCGGAGCAGACGGATTTCAGGTAGGGAAACAGCAATTAAAAAGAAAAAGAAACAGTAAACTTTAGGAAATCTGATTTTCACACTTAGAAAATCATTACTTTCAAATATTCTGTTTTGAACAAAGTCACAAAGCATACAAATAACATGTAAGTCTCATCCAAGGGCAAAATAAAAATAAACTAGCATGAACTATTGTTTTTTTTTAATCTTTATTTATTTAT
>NW_004524594.1:10518796-10527180 GCF_000260255.1 Octodon degus
AGTAGTAGAAGAAAATGGATTTTTAAAAAAGTGAAGACAGCAAAATTAATCTCTAGACACCAGCTTTTAAACCAATACATACATTTTAAGACCTCAACCAAAAAAAAAAAAAAAAAAAAAAAGAAAGTGAAAAGGGCAGGAAAAATATTTGAAGAAATAAAATGATACTTACCAGGCCTGATGAAAGACATGAATATAAATATCCAAGGAACTCAATAAACTCCAAAACAGATAAACCCAGAGATTCTCATTTGGACAATTATAAATAAATTGTTGAAAGATAAACGTGTATTTTGAAAACAAAAAAGTAAGTGAATCATCGCTGTCTCAGTTACTTTTCTTTGTTTTCTGGGATGAAATACCCAACACCCAAAATAAAGGGGAGAAAGGTTTATTTAGGTCAGAGTTTATAGAGGTTTCAGGCCATACTCAGCTCGTTCCAAAGCAGAGTGCCACACGACAGAGGGCAGCAGTTCATGGCAGAGGAAAATGACAAAGAGCAAAGGGAGGGGCAGCAGCTGTAGCTGCTAGCTAACCTCTCATCCCTCCTTACATTGTACTAAAGATCATCCACCCCTGGGCAGGAACGGGACTCACACCCATAATCCCAGCGTTGTATCATAAATTAATTGCAAACTCTAGAAACTATCCTATGACTACATGAGGTATTGGGGAGACACCTACACACAAACCAGAACTAGCATGAAAGTATCCTCAAGAAAGATTATCAGCAGATTTCACATCAAAATCTTTGTGAGGTCAGAAAGTAATGTGCTGATGTATTCAGTGTGCTAAAATAAGAAAATAATGTAAATTCAGACTTTTATACCTGGCAAAACATGCCCTTCATAAATGAGGTTGATTTTCAAATCAAGAATAGCAAATTAACAATGATTGGTATTTTATCTATTTTTATTGTCACATCTTTTGCTCAGATTAACAGATATGGCTATTCGACATTGAACAAATAATTGATTATTCACTTTTAATTAACCTTAATTTTGATTTTACTTCTCAAAGTAAAATAAAATAAATTTTTAAAAGAATTACTGTGAATTTTTAAATCTTTTTTTTATGTACTTTATACAGGGTATACAGGGTCTCACTACACAGATTGGACTCATAGTGATCTTCCTGCTTTTCAACCTCCCAAGTCCTGGAATTATAGGTTTGCATCACCATGCCCAGTCTCAATCACCATGTCAACACACCCCAGGGGCAGGGCAGGCACAGCAGGCTTGGGATCAACCCGGCCCCTGGGTCTGTGTCTGCCTGAGTAGGCACTTTAATCCACTGAACTATCTGGCTGGCCCTAGAAAATGAGGGTCCTGTACTGAAAGGAGTAGTTAATGTTGAAATATTTTCTCCTTTTCAATATTTTATAATTTTTGACTAATCTTAAAGGTTTATATTTGGTAACTGAATGGCTAACTAGAAGACAATGATTTGCAATATGTCCACCATTGTTGAACTTCTGTCATTATGTTTAGTGAAATTTTGTATTATTTGTAATATTTTGTTTTACTTTTTACTATTTTTGTGTTATCTTTAAAAATAAAAAATATGAATTCTATGCTTCTCATGTTTGCACATAAGTCCAAAAATCTCACCATATACAACCTTGAAGCAGGACTGTCCCACAGTATTCCTTTTCCTGTCTCTTGCTTTCATTCACCACCCCCTTCTTCTTGAACATCCACCTACCCGAGAGACATCTTAGCAGTAACAGGCATGTCATGACAAGCAGCCCGTGTTCAGAATACCACAATGACAGGCACTCCCAATATGAAACCACTATTACAAATTACCATCTGCAGTGCAGTAGCTTAGTTCACAGATATCAGTATATATAGTTAGTCAGGGTGAGAATCTTTCCAATTAATTGCTAGATTAAAGAATCTTCTGAATATTCTCCAGATCATTGCCTTGCTCAACTTTTACATATAACTGCATGGCTTAACATTGTCATGTTTCCTAGCTCATCCCATTTCCCTCTCTTGATTAGTTAGTCCTTGAGATCCTGCTTTCCCTTTCCTTGTATTATATCTTTCTATTTGTATTTCTTCTTTGGAGTTCTTATACTACGGAGACTATACGATATTTACACATGTGTGTGTGGTTTATCTCACTTATGAGTATATGTTCAAGTGGCATCCACTTCAATATAAAGGCTTGCAGTTTATCATTCTTAATAGCTGAATAATACTCCATTGTGTAAAAATACCACATCTTTCTCAACCAAAAAAATAAAAATAAAAAAATAAAAAATAAATAAAAATAAAAAATAAAATAAACCAAAGAGAATAAAGCCATCCTGGCTGTTTTTAAAAGAGAATAGAAAATAGAAAAAAAACATTAGAAACAATACAGAATTTCAGTCAACAAAATGATAGGAATTCAATAATGGTTGAAATATTTCATATTGTTATCTTCAAATTATGGTTACATTTGGTCACCTATTAAGTCTTAGTTGTTAGCAATGGCAAACTAGGTTTGAGAAGCACAAGGCAATGGGATTAATATCTCTGACTAGTGTGTCCTTTGCCCTTTCCTGTGTTTTTGAAGCCCTATATTTGTATCCAGAATTCATACTTTTATGTATAAAATAAATCAAATATCTCCATGCATAAAACTGAAGATCAACTGCTAGACCCATGACATGAGAAAGGATTAGTAGGCTAAGTTGGAGTCCCAGCAGTCATGAAGCTAGGCAATGTACTTGTTTAAAATTTTTATTTAGGGTCATATTTGCCATCAAACCAAACACAAATCTGATGCACCTATAGACTTAACTCACAAACACTGACTGTGTATCATTCTAGAATAGTCAGTAGTCATGTCTAGAAAGGGAATTTTAGAGATTCCCAAGTGGTAGAATCTAGGCTGCAGAAATATCAATATTTTATAAGTATTCTAAGTGAAGTAAGAATGTCATTAAGCATATTTGCATTCATTCTGAACACTAAGGCAAAAGAACTATGATCTGTCAGCCAGAGAAAATGAATCACAGTCTACTGGCTTTGAAATATTATGAAATCAAGAAATCATCTGTTTTATGTCAACTATATGAACTAAAAATAGTTACATTTGTGCATACCCAAATATAACCCTGGTTTAGGAAAATAAATATTTGCTAATTGGTATGGTAATCAAAGCAGTAATGGGATTGGAGAGGTCTAGTTCTGAAATATTTAATGTTTTCCAAGGGCTTTAAATAATATCTACATATCATTCCAGAATTTTATTTCCATTCCATTTCAACTAGAACAACTTGAAGTGGAGTGCTTATGTGGATTCTACATTTCAGTGATTTGTAATAAATGAAATCATTATAATTATGCAAGCAACATGTGCTCAAGGAAAAAAAATTGCTTGAGGTAGACTGAAATAGTCTTATCACATCTTTGACCAAATCATATTTCTGCTTATATGAAAAATGCCATTTTCTTCATCAACGAAGTTAAATCTTGCCTATCCTACTTATAGTTAACCTCTTTTATAGCTCTCATTTTCAATTAGACAATAATTCTATCGAATCTGTGGGAATATTTTGTATTCTCCCTAAATTTATATTGCTGCTTCATCACCATATAATTTGCAATGTTTTAGAAGCCTTCCATGAGACATAATATTAATACATATTATGTCATATTAATACATATGTATTAACTCTTAAGTCTATGTCACAAACTCTGTGAAAGCTTGGGCATGTCATAGATAATGATCTTAAAATACTATTCACATTCATTTTATCATGCAGTAAACTCAAGAAGTCGATAAATTCTAAGAAATTGGAATCATGAGACTGATCATCTAAAAATGTTTCTATATAAAATACATACAATGTACTTATGTGGGCTTTCAAGACCTAAGACAAGGGCTGGGGAGATAGCCTAGTGCTGCAAGCACAAGGACCCGGGTTCAATTCCTGGTGCTACATGCCATGCAGGCTTCAGAAGCCATGCAGGCCACTAAAACATGGTTGGTGGTGCACGCCTGTAATTGCAGCACTAGGGAGGCTGAGACGAAAGGATAAGCACAAGTCTGAGCTGCATAGTGAGAACCTGCACCAAATAAACGACTAAATAAATAAAAGATTTTTAAAAACTAAAACTAAAAAGACAAGACATAATATTGTACAAACATATCCCATTCTCTATAAGCCTCATAGACTCTAGTCAATCCAAATTGCTCACTGTTTTTAACGTATGCTGCATTTAATCATTTACTTTTGCTTTTCCCAGTAGTATTTTTCATTGGTTAAAATATCACCATTCTTTTAAAATCTTCTTTGACAACAGGGATCTCATCCTATTGAAAAACTTTTGCACAGCAAGAGAAACCACCAACAGAATGAAAATACAAGCCATAGCATAGGGAAAATATGTCTACCAGATATTCCACAGACAAAGATTTACTGTAGAGAATGTATAAAGAACTCAAAATTCAGACATCCCGAATTTAAAGATCCAATCCACAAATGGGTTCAGAGATGAATACACACTTCTCAGATGAAGAAAAGTAAATGGTAAATAAATATATGAAAAAAAATGTTCAACATCAGTGATCATTTGAGAGATGCAAATTAAAACTACACCGAGATTCCATTTCAGCAGAGAAAGGCTGCCTATTATCAAGAAATCATGCACTACCAAATGCTGTGGGACTGTGGAAAAGGCACCCTTCTCTACTGTTGGTGGGAGCGTAGTGGTGAAGCCACTGTGAAAATCAGTGTGGAGAGTCCTCAAAAATTACAACTAGAGGATCCATTTGAACCAGCAACCCCCTTCCTTAGTATCTCCCCAAGAGAACGAAAAGCATCATACAGCAGTGACATATGTACACCCATGTTTATAGCGGAACAGTTTGTGATAACCAAATCTTAGAAACAACTCAAGTGGTCATCAGATGGTACATGACTGAAGAAAATGTGGGAATTTTTTAATGCACAGAAGTAATAATCTGCCATAAAGAAGAATAACTAGGGATGGCCACATAGCTCAGCAGACTAAAGCATCTGCTGAGGCAGAGGGCAAGTGCTGAGATTCAATCCCCAGCACCACAAAGAGGGCTGCCCCACCTCCAGGGCATGCTGAGACTGGTCATGGTGGCGCTCCTTGTAATCCCTGAGCTTGGGGAGGCTGAAAACAGGAGTATCACTAGGAGTCCGATTTGTGTAGTGAGACACTGTAGACCCCGTGTACTATATACATTTAATTAATTAATTAATTTTTATTGCTTTTATTGAAAAAGAAATAGTAATGAGACAGTTTCAAAACAAGTTAGAACAGTTACAATAATTAATACATTGCATATTGCTTTTTTGCAGTAGTTATTGTACAAGATGCAGACATGATATCTTGTCTAAACACTATTAGTACAAATCTTTCTTCTCATTGAACTAAGAGCTACAACGTTGTATATAGCTAGATTTTTAAATTTCTATGTAAAAATATGTAATTGTTTATTTCTATTTCTTTACTCTTTTGCATTTTTTTTCACATTGTGTAGGGATTTAAAGTTTGACATATCAACGATTGATGGAAAATATCTGTTCCATGATACGACTATATACATTTTTTAAAAATTGAAAAATAACTAGAGAAATTTCTAGGAAAATGGATGCACCTTGAGTCCATATCCATAAGCTAAATAAATCAGACACACACATTTCAATAGCACATCGTTTCTATGGTGTAAGGAACAAAAAAAAAATGAAATAAAGATCAAAATACATAATAGGTGTTGTGAAATAAGAGGAAACGTTCAGATGGAGAGTGTAAAAAAAAAGGAAGGGAAAGAGGAAATAACGTTTTTGATGAGAAAGAAAGAAAATATGGAAGCAAGACTTTGTAAATGGGGAAAAGAAGGGTTAAAGGGGAGTAGTGGTATGGGGAGAAGTTATATCACGGATACAGGTACAAATTCCCTATGATCGTTTTGAGACATATATATATATATATATATATATATATATATATATACACACACACACATATATCCAATAGGGCCGGCCAAGTAGCTCAGAGGATTAAAGCGCCTGTAAGCAGGCTCAGGAGCCGGGGATTTGATCCCCTGGGTCTGCTGAGTAGGCCCCGCTCCCCGGGTCCGCTGAGCCTTTAATCCCAGCACTTGGGAGGCTACAAACAGGTAGATCACTCTGAGTCCGATCTAGCATTGAGACCTTCAACACCCTATAGACCTTTCCCGAAAAAAATAAATTAAAGAAATAAAATGAATCAATAAAATTTAATCAAAAAGTAAATCATTGGGCCTGTCAGATAGCTCAGCAGACTAAAGCACCTATTTAGGCAGACGCAGGGATCCGGTTCAACTCTCCTGCATGCCTTGCCAGCCCCGCCCCCGGGGCATGCTGAGACAGTGATTGAGACTGGGTGTGGTGGCGGTGGTGGCCTGCACCTGTAATCCCAGCGCTTGTGAGGCTGATCAAAGGAGGATCACTACAAGTCCAATCTGTGCAGTGAGACCCTGTAGACACAGTATTAAATACATAAAAAGTAATTTAAATAAATAAAATAAAATAAATCTTGGAGCATCAACCTTCCCCTAAGGACATTGGATAGCTACCTCTCTTACAGCACTAATTTAGCATGTTGTATAGTTATTCTTTAAAATCCTGGGACTTTTGTTTTTAAAATATAGCAAGCAGCAGAATTCTCACTGAAAGCTGACTTGAAATTTCAAACTCTAAAACGATCTAGAAACTTTTACCTGCCTACCAGGATTCAGTTTCTTTCTCTTAATTTTTTCAGTGCTGGCTCCATTTTCGTATCTCCATATTTATTACCATCTATATTTAATACTCTGCAATTGCACATTTATATAATTTTTAAATTATGAGATCTTGTGGAAGGCAAGTTATTTTCTTCCACAATAATTTGGAAGCATTACTGAATTAACAGAAAGGTATGGAAAAGGTGATAAGCCAATTTAAAAATAAACCACTAAGGTGGGGATAATTAAGCACACTGTTTTGACAAATAGAGATGAAACAGAGCTTATGATATTGCTGAAATATATCAACAAAGATTGGGTCACCATATAAATCAGTTCTTACTGCCTAGTTCCATAACTCAATGGCATAATCAAAAACACTAATCTCTCATCATCCATATTTAGTTGATCTCAACAGAGCTAATCTGAACAATTCTGGTTAGCTCTAATGCATACATTTTTCATTCTGCTGGGAAGAGTGAGCTTATCAACTTAAGTTATAATCTGAGGATAGCAAAACTCTTTTTGACTATTGATTTACTCTGTTTTTTTTGTTTGTTTTTGTTTTTTTTTTTTTTGCATTGCATTGACTAATATTGATTGTCCAAAGGAAATTGAAGGACAGAAGTCAGTCAAGAAGCAGAAAATCTCTCCACTTACTGCACTGGGATCATCGTGGGCATAAGTGCAACACAGATGGTGAATTGGATCAGAAATCCAGTCTACTTGCCCATAATGGGGGGGTGGTGGAGAGATGTTAATTGCAAACAAAATGAATGGATTTAGGGAAGAAAATAATAGTCATAGTGGAAACCATCTAATCTTGATCTTAATCCTTAAAAAACAAATTTTGATGACATAGATTATATCTCATTTAAGATTTGTTGTCCCATCAACTTCTTAACTTCATTCAATAGATTATGCTTAAATACCCAAGATTCGTTCTACAGTAATACAAATTTGTGTTCTTAGCAATAAATTTTCAGTTCTTTCTGATTCCACTTAACAAAAGGCTTATAGAAACATTTTATTATTTAGGTATTTGGAGATAATATATTTGATGGGTATATTTTTTTTTTGGAAAAATTTTTTACTCCATACTCAGATGTACTTCATTGTCAAGTGCATGCTTAGAGTTGATTTTTGAATTGTAATGATGATCTGTTGCTGTTCTAAAAACAAAATTTGACTGAAAATGTTCCAAAAAAAAAAAAAAAAGAAAATACTATGATCCTATAAAAATGTGCCTAACATAGGGAATCAATCATATTAATATTCATGTTGCATGAGTTCTTTTCTGCAACAAATATGGCAACACTTTGCCAGAGACTAGAATTTTCACATGTAGTATTTTCAGCGCTTGCACTCAGAAACATTTTCAATTTCAAGAAACAGATTACTGGATTACTAACAGATTTAATCCACAATGATTTATTTCTTTCAATTTTATAATTTGGATGCAAGCAGTTGCTTTTATAAAATATTTCATTGGGGCTGGAGAGATGGCTCAGTGGTCTAAAGCACCTACTTAGAACAGGCTTAGCAAAAGCATCAGGGACCGCGGTTCGATCCCCCAGCACGACATGCCAGCCAGCCCCGCCCCCTGGTGGGCTGAGCTGGCCACACACACACACCACACTCTCTCTCTC
>NW_004524594.1:10527280-10535479 GCF_000260255.1 Octodon degus
TCTCTCTCTCTCTCTCTCTAATAAGTAAATAAATAAATTAAAAATTAAAAATAAATAAATAAATAAAATATTTCATTAATACAAGATACTAACTCCTTGTGATTTTTCTCTGCCTGCACCTTTTAGAGTATATAGCATTATTACCACACCATGGCTTCAAGCATCATCACATCATCTGTACCTAAAGAAGAAGAGAAAATAGTGTTTTATCTGTTTGCTTCTGCAAAGTATTTCCATGTTCCATTTATTACCGCTGTGCTACTCCAACTTTCACTACAGGAGAGACTGAGAACATGAATACCTCTCATACATGGTCTCTAGGGAAAGCTGGAAGAAAAAGTGCAAAGAAATTGATGAGATTTAATAAACTAGCCAACTTCAGCCCTAATTTACTGCTTGTAGAAAAAGCTGCTTTAGTCAAAGGGAAACATTAAATTTATTATTATGATTATACTTTATATCACTAGCATATTATTATAATCCAACGATATCTCTGCGAAAGCTATTGGCTGTAGAGGATAAATCTAGATGTGAAATAGTTAAGTAATACTTGAAAACACTTGAAAGTCACATACCATATGTGTTTCTGTTGCCTCATCTCTATAATAGGAATTATGCCCCACACCAGTTGAGGAGTTACTCAGAAAATTCAGTCAGATAATAAAAGCCGAGGGCATCACATAACATTCAACACATTAATTTTCTATAAATTATAGTTATTATCTTTAATGATGAGTGTAGAATATTTCACACTATACAGAACAAAATACCAGAAAATTTTGCATTCCTATTGCATGCATTTTTCTTCTTGTTCTCAGATGTACTGTTTAAAACTTTGGTAAGATTGATAAAGGGACAAGAGCAATTGATAACTTTTAATTGCCTCTATAAATTTCAAGTCACTATTTACACGGTTCATAGTATTAAATTATTCTCTATTTTTTAATTCTTTTTCCCATAATTTTATTGAGAAACAAATAGCAATGAGACAGCTTCAAACAAAATTGGTAAGACAGTTTCAATAATTAACACATTGTGTACATTCTTCCTAGTGGTTAATTGCTGTACAAGTGTTCTTTATTTTTAAAAGATACTGTCCATTATTTTTGAGCTGAACATCTCTCTCTCTCTCTCTCTCTCTCTCTCTCTCTCTCTCTCTCTCTTTCTCTCTCTCTCTCTATCTGTATGATGTATAGAAGATGATTAATCTAGCCAACATGAGGGCATTACCACAGGGGAAACAGGAGGTTGTTCTATACTTATTCTTCAAAATTACATGCCAGGTAATACTTAGAAAGTAATCTCAAACATGTAAAATTATTATAATTTTTCCTTAGAAAATGATTGAGAGACTCCAGCCAGTGCACAGGCCTGCCATGTGAGTGGGACTACCCAGGACCCTCCAGACTCTCATGCCAGCCAGTGGCCAGGCCTGCCAGGCCCAGTGTGGAAGCCTGCAGCACAATCCCTGCAGAGAGATTAGGGGAAGATACACCCAGCTGATCTAGGAACAGAACTTTTTCCAGAGTGGCACAGCGGATTCACTTTCAAGCGCTGCAGCAGGAATAAGCGGAGCACAGCAGCCAGACCCAAGCCAAACACACCTGGATGAGTTTTAACTTGGTAGATCCAGACCTGGTGCTAAGGTAATAACTCTACCAAAGTGCTACACCAAAGACAGTGCTATAAAAAATGACAAAGAGGAAAACATGCATTCTCAGGAACTGAGCCCACCCAGAACAAATGCAGGTGACAATAGCATGGAAGAAATTGGAAAGCACACACTTGAAATCTCTGAAATAATAATATCTGAAGTAAAGAAACAACTGAAGAAAAGTATAGAGGAAATCAGATCAGAAATACTTTCTGAAGTAAGAAAAAAAATGATAACTTATAATGAAAGAAGCACAAAGTGTTTCTAAAGAAGACACTGATAAAAAACAGAGGAGAATGAAAACATGATCGAATCCTTGAATGAACAATATAGGAAAGAAATAGAATGTATGAAGCAGATTCCAAGAGATATACAGGAAATTAAAACCTTAATCACAAGCTGGGAAAACAGTTTCAATGAAAGTGAAAATAGAGACCTTGAACCTTGAACACACTATTGGAGCTAGTGAAAAGGCAAGAAAAGATCTCTCAAAAACAACTAGAATGCAGGAAAAAAGAATTCAACATCTGCAAGATGATGTACAGATGAACAGCTTAAGACTAATAGGCATCAATGAAAAAGAAGGAGTCAATACAAATCATATAAAAAGATGCGCAGAAGTAATAGCAGAACACTTCCCAAATATGAGGTAACAATCTGACATTCAGGTAGCCTAAGCATAAAACACTCCAAATAACATCAACCCAATTGAAAACACTCAGACATATAATAATCCAGATCCCAGAAATTCAGCACAAGAACAGTATTCTAAAAGACGCTAGAGAACAGAAACAGATCATGTTTAAAGGAAAACCAATCGGAATAATAGCAGATTTCTCTTCACAAACCATCAAGAGCATGAAGCAAAGTACTTCAAGCCTTGCGAGAAAAAAAATTCCAACCCAGACTCTATACCCTGCAAAACTCTCTGTCAAGTTTAATGGACAAGTGAAATACTTCCATGACAAAGAACAACTAAAAAACTTCAAGACAACAAAGCCAATCCTACATAGACTACTAAAAATTATGATAGAGCAGATTGAAAATGACCACTAATCCATGAATGAGAATGGAAGGAACCAGCAAATAGGGCAAACAACTAAACACAGGAGGAGAGGTGTACAGCAGCAGTCTTTCAGTTATTCTTTTGTATACAGCAGCAAAATATTTCCATCAGCACACTCTACAAATGGACTTCCCCTGAACCCTGTGGGTCATGATTCTGTCTGGGTCTACAGGTTGGATATCAAGGAAATAGCAGTAGCTCAGTCCCACAAGCGACACCTGGCCACCAGTGTCATTGCCACTGTCCATGTCTTCCACATACTAGAACTTGGTATGATTATGCTATCCCCAAACTGTTAGAAGTGCTGGTCATATTTGCCATTCCAGTATGTTTGTTATGTTTTCTTTTGTTTGTTTGTTTTTTGTTTTTTGTGGTGGAACCGGGGATTGAATTCAGGCTCTTGGGCTTGCCAGGGAAGCACTTATTCCACTGAGCCATCTTCCCAGCCCCAAAAATATCCTTTTTTTTTTTCAGACCCGGAGATTGAACTCAGGCCCTTGTGTTTACCAGGGAAGTGCTTGTTCCACTGAGTCATCTCTCTGGCTCCTGTTATGTTTTATTCTTGCTAATTCTTTACTACCATGAAAACTTTTTATTAGTTGATATTTTTGTATATATTAACCTATTCAAATACTGTGTGTGTACTCAGACTTGATCACATATTCGTACATATGATACACAACATTCTGGACTCTTAGTTGAACTCAGAACTTAATTTTAATATTGGAATATTATTTCAAAATTTTTAATTTAATTTTGAAATAATATTTATTTTCTGGATATTGTTTAATTTTAATTTTTGTTTTATGGATTATACTGTTTCTTTGACTTATAATCTACTTATAATATTTTCTCCTAGTATTAGAAGCTTCACAAAGTACATTTCCATTTTCCATTGACTTTATGTTTTTCTTTGTCTTTTACACACAGACACACAGACACACACACTCACACACACACACAAATATGTATATAACCTGACATAAGATTGATACTGTTTTGTGGAAATCTTCAATGACCTTTTAAATGGATTCATTTAATATACTTATATTTTACATAGTCCGGCATAACCACCATTTTCAGAGCTCTTTATTCTTTATCCAAGACCATACAGCAACTTCTTTTGCCTTCTGGATTATGGTCTTTGTTACTTTCTATATGGTAAATCTGGAGGTATTAGAATATTTTGAGCTTGTATAACTGGAAAATAATTTAGTTTTAGTTTTCAAAGGTATGTTTGCTAGCTATAGAATTCAATGAGGACAGATTTTTTTTTTCAGTCCTTTGAATAAAGGAATCTAGTTTCTTACCGACCTGCTCTTTTTTTTTTTTTCCTAATGCGGAATAAAATGCTATTTAACTTTGTTCTTCCATAGCTAATTTTTTCTAAGTATATGCTTTAATGATTTTTTTCATTACAATTAGTTTTGGAGAATTTCATTTTTGTGTATCTTGGTATGATTTTATTCATATTTCTTATTTATTTATTTATTTATTTATTTATTTATTTATTTATTTGGTGGAACCGGGGATTGAACTCAGACCCTTGTGCTTGCCAGGGAAGCGATTATTCCACTGAGCCATCTCCCCAGCCCCTTTATTCATATTTCTTATGCAAAAAGTTCATTTTTCTTAGAAATGTCATGCAATAGTTTTAACTAAATTCAGAAATTTTTAATCTTCAAGTATTTATTGCTAACCCCCTTCTACTTTGGGAATTTTAACTATATTAATACAAGTTTCTTGATTTTGGTACAGAGTGAATTATTATACGACTGACCTGTAAACTTTCTTTTTCATGTTTGTTTTAGACAATTTTTACTGTTACATGCATTGAAGTTTGAAAATAATTTTCTTACAATGTGCAATGTATTATTAATTTCATGTTATATATTCATTTCAGAATTTTTCTAAAATTTACTATCTACATCTCATCTTTCACATTTCAATATTTGTCTACAATTTTTAATTTGCTATACAATTTTTATTGATTTTCAATAAAGTTAATAATGAGTTAAAAATAAATAAAATAAATTATTTAAGCTGAAAGAAAAGAGAAAATGATTGACAGTAGATGTATGTAATAGGTCTAAAATGTATGTAATAGGTCTAAAACTCCTTCAGAAATCTGTGGGAGGTCCAATGGAGTTTTATGTAGAATTAATGGTAACATTATGAGTCTGTACAGTGATTTAACATTTGCATAGCTATTTTATGTATGTTTTAATTTGACTCATATATAAAAGTTTGGACGGATATAATATATTTTCCATCCTGCTAATTAGGTATATGAGGTTCAGAATGCTTATGCAATTTGCTGAAGCACACAATGAGAGTCAAAGAAGAGCTAGAATTTAAGTCAAGAGCCAGAGCACAAGTGTTTATATTATCAGAGTCATGAGGAGTCACATGGGCTACGTATAGCATTGTGTTTCAGTATTCTTATTGATAGCATCAGGATTGTGTCAGAATGTATTTCCCAAATTTACTTCACTAGTCTGCCAGATCTACTGTAGTAAAATGCCATATAATGGCTGAATGAGCCACATGCTTCCTATTTAGCACAATTCTAGGGCCTGGGAAACTCCAAATCAAGGTGCAAATTGATTTGCTTCCTGTTGAGAATCTACTTGTAGAGAGGCAAGTATGGTTACTTTTCATAGTAACCATATGGTGGATACTAACCCTTTTCTCGTTCTTATTCTCTGTCTCCTCCACTTGCTCCTTCTTTCTTTTCCTTCTTCTCTCTTTTCTTTCTTCTCCTTGCTATGCTTCTTCACCTTCTTCATCCTCCTTCCTATAATGTAATGCAATTTCCTCAAGTTTACTTACTCATATAATTAATTACTCTCAAGCAATTTCTCTGTTGTCATATTGAGAATTAGAGCTTTATGTATGGGTTTTAATGCATTTCTAAGTGGTTTATTCTAAAAATTAATAAGGACCTGAAAGCATAAGATCCAAATAGTATACTAGATATTGTGAAAAGGAAAAAAAAAAACTGCTCGAAGTGGGGGGGGGGACCACTGGACGGGGAAAAGAGAAAAGAAGGAAAGGGAAAATAAAGATATTTAAGGTAATTGTACTACTAATTTCTATTAGTGCATTCAAAGGAACAGTTAGTGTTTATATTGTTTGATCAATTTTGTACAACTATATCTAATAATCTGAGCAACTATTTGAAGATAACAATATGAAATATAATAACCATTGTCAATTTCCTATCATCCTGTTGTGAAATTCCGTATCATTCTGTGTCATGTGAAAAGAAATCACATGTATGTAATAATGATTGGCACTTTATTTTTAGACCTGAACACAGTCAATATTATTGTCACAGTTCCTCTTAACACGTTTCCATTTCCATTGTTGCAAGTAGTGTAGCAGCAAAATTCAGCACGATAAGCACTCACAAGAGCCCAAGAATGGGAACAATGAGACTTTTATTGCTGTCAGGATGACAGCCTCGGCATTTTCTACTAGGTTTTCATGCCCTTTTAAGTAACCGTAGTAAATATATTATCTCATTTTGGAATTTTATAAAAATTTCCAAAGTTTACATTTCCCAGGGGTTTGTTAGTACAGTTAAATGATAGCTTACCTAAAATTTGTATTAACTCTATACATCTTAAGTTGGTGATTTATTCTCCTTTGTGGATTTTATACTCAACTAAGTGGGAATGGGGAGAGGAATGAATTCACCTAAAAGCTAAGTGACTCATAAAATGGAGTTAAAAAAAAAAAACAACTAGAATCTCTTTTGTCCCATCAGTAGCACAAAACAAGATAAAATAGAAATGATCTGAAAGTTTTCAATGAATGTATTCCACAGGGTCAAGGAATTATCTGGCAGTAGACTGAAAACTCCAAGGAATATGAAATTCTGCACGCTCAGTGGAGAGATACTACCCTGAGGAACAAACTGAGCATTAATTGACTCAATTTCAAGACTCAAGTTCACCCCAAAATCTGTATGTCCATCAGAAAAGGGTCAATTTCTACCAAACTTCTGTTCATTAACACCTCCTGGTTCCAACAGACACCTGAAACTTGACTTTCCTATCCACTGTTAGCTCAGCAGGTCTCATTTCCCATAAAAATTCTGCACGGTCACACAGACACCAACAAAAGAAAAAATCAGTAAAGCCAATGTGAGTACTTCCTGAGCCAAGGACTATATTAGGCACTAATTTATAAAGATGGAATATTTGAGAGTCTGTGTAGAATAAATTGAGACAAGCGTGGAAATAGGTAATTCCAACCCAATTTTGTGAATGCTATGGTAAAAAGTGTGGAAAACACTATGTTTTGTAGATGAAGTAAGTGGCCAGCAGATTTTTCAAAGTGGAGTAATGGCTTAGGTTACAGGTGTAATAGACAGGCAGTTTCTGCCTGAGTCTATCCAGAGAACAGACACAATTTGAATAACTTACAAGCACAAGCTTTTCTTGTTCATTATGAAGTCTAATCTATCCATGAATACTAACTTCTGGAAATGTAGTAAACTTTGTTACCATCCCTTGCTGATGCTGAACACAAATATATGTCATATCTAAAAGGTACCAAAGCCTAGGAGAGAAATTCATTTTCAACATATGTGAAAATTTGTGATTCATCCTTTTCTCAAATAAATGTGGAACTTCGCATCTTTCAAATCTCTCCCTTTGACAGATGCTAGGTATAATCTGTCTTCCTGTCCTCTGTCAGAGTAATATGACCTAGACAGACAGACAGACACCAATCTCCTAAGATGAATGTAATTATGTTTGCAAAATATTGATAAAGTTGAAAACAAAAGAAATGCATGTGCTTTGTGCACTTTCTCAATCTGTTTTTATATGCTGTTAGCAGGTGTTCAAAACTAAATGATACGTTTGAAAAATAAATATTGAAGACACTAGGTAAAACAAAGTTTGAAAGTGAGGTCCTCCGAGCCTACTGAATTAAAAGGATTTTAGATTTAATTGGAAGATAGATGGGATATTCTCAGTATTTTGTGCCACATTGCACATTATTCAGCAACCATATTTAAATAAACATGCTATTTTAAATGTACAGTAAAAGGGAAAGCAAAGAGTTTAGAAATCAACTCAACTTTCACCTCCAAAATCCATCTACTTACATTGAATGAATTCATTGAAAACTATGAATTTCAAAGTTTGCCTGTCTCTCAGATGATTTGTTTTATCTTATACAGTTAAACTTTTCATAGATATGACAAATTTAGAGAATTAGTTTTGAGTTCAATTTTAAAAGTTGTATATACTTTTATTGTGTTATCTATGGTTTTTATAAAAATATTTAACATAATAAATAGTTATGATTTTTAAAATTTGATGTCCATTAAGGATTCAAAGCTAAGTAATTTTTAATGATTAATAACATGTTTTAAATAATTCCTTGGGGCTGGGGAGATGGCTCAGTGGAATAAGCGCTTCCCTGGCAAGCGCAAGGGCCTGAGTTCAATCCCCAGTTCCGC
>NW_004524594.1:10535579-10559949 GCF_000260255.1 Octodon degus
ATTAGTAGGACAGTTTCAATAATTAATACATTACATATTGTTGTCTTTGTAGTGATTATTCATAGTACAAGATGCAGACATAATATCCTGTCCAAATATTATTAGTACGAATCTTTCTTCTCATTGAATTAAGGAAAAGTAACTGCATACATATTCTAATTATTTTGTATATACAGATACAAAATGTTCCTTCATTTGTATCCCCTTTTTTTGTTTTGTTTTGCCAGAGATGGGTATTCCATTGCCAGTTAAATATTGTAGGTGCATCAATTCAGCAAAATAATCCAATATAATCCAGTAGTCCATAATAGTAGTGGGTTACCCATAGGACTGGCTTTATCAGACAGCTTCTTCTCATCATCTATCATTATTATTTCTTCAAATTATTTTCAAAATAACTTTATTATTTCTTTATCCAAATGGCTTAGAGGGTTGAGAGTCATTTTGTGATATTATTCTTACAGTTGAACTATTACACGTATTAGAAATCACCTAAAGGCAGGAAGATGGGAATTACTTAATACATTCTCTAATAAAAATTTCATAAATTTATACATAATAATTTCCATAAATCAAAAGTAATATATTATCATAGATAAATAATAACCAAATCTTTGTGATCCATGTATGCATGATATAAAATGAAGACATAACTATTAATACAATTTTGGACTGCAATATGCCCTTCTTTTTATAGCATAGTGGGCAGAAATGATCTAAATTACCTACACTTCTGACATAAATGCTTTCCACGTGATGGAAGGCATGACAGTTTCACTCTGTGTAATGGAAAGTTGCAAAAATATCTTTAATACTCCCTCACCCTTAGATCAAATTTTAGCAAGTCACCCCCTATTGAATAGGCTCCTCAATTCATTTTCTTCTAGAGTACCAAACTTGGCAATATTGAAATCTTTCTCTGCTCCTTGGAGGTGGAAATCTTGTTCCAGCTTCTGGTTAGGTTTACATTCCAGAAATGACTTTTTGGGATCTTGGGACACATCCTTTTCAAATGTAATTATTATGTTCCATTGCCATCTCCCATACTCTGTAGGATTTAGGAGTCTAACTTCAATAACAGCCAATTAGTAAAATAGTCACATCGAACAAGCTTCCTAATAAATGCCTTCAATACTTTTCTACTGGTGTACCTCAGTGTGTAGGAACTCTTATGCCTTTTGTTTCAAAGGAGTAGAATTCCAACATTTACCTATTGCAATAGTCTTTAAGACAGAGTCTGAGTCTTACTTGATTCCATATGAGATAATATTTCTTTGACAAAATTAATAATCCCCCATAACAGTTTGATAATGACTATGCTTGCAAATACTTTGAGAATAACAGTAGGCCCCAAAAATTTCCCCAGGAATTTTATGTAATTATTTAAAGCAGTAACAAATTCTAAGTTTAAAATTTGAAGTAACAACTTAAATTTGAAGTGAAAATTTAAATTTAAAATTATGGCAAATTTTTTGGTTTTTATAAGTAACATTTAACTACCTGTAGTTATTAGTGCAATCAAAGTTTTCACAGGTATATCAATGTAAGTAGGTAAATAATCTTTCTAAGGATTTAAGTTTATGTTTATATGAATTAGCTATCTTCTCAGTGCATTTACTTTTGAATTTATTTAGAATGCATCAGCACAATTTCTGTGATTGAAAACATTTAAAAATATGGATTAAATAAAGTCAAATGGATTTTACTACTAAAGAATTTAGCAGAAAGTGCCATTCAGCACCATGAGTCTATCAACTAAACCATGTGAAATATATTGTATGTGTTTTATCCAGAGAAACATTTTATCAATTATTTCTGTGGTTCCTACAAAGGAGTATTACAACTTGTTGAGCAATAACATTGAACAGTGTTTCTCAAGTCAAGCTACTTATCAGAATAACCTCAGTTTTTTTGGTTGTTTTTTTTTTTCATAGAATTTCTTTGGAATATAAGGGTAGGAACACTTAAGATAAATAGCTTTTCTTCCTCCTCCTTTTTTTTTCTCTCTCTCTTTCTATACTTTCTAAATTGCACAAATGTTATTGTAAAGAGTGGCATAAAGTTACTCACTATTTTGGAACCACTACTAAATTCACCAATTCAGAGTTTAGCTGAAAATTTATGAATTTAATCATCATGGAAATTCTCTTCTGCTTCTGCTTCTGTTCTGAAGTTTTCTGGTGTTATACTTCCATCTTCAAAGTAGTATAGGAGAAACATAACTCTCAGCCCCTTACATGTCAAATGTGCTGAGTTAATGGTTCCTTGCTTCTTTTCACCTTGCTTGTTGGGTATTTTGTCTCAGCAATGAGAACAGTAACAGAAGAAAGTGATAATCTCTAGTTCTTCAAAGAAGACATCTAGTCTTGTATTGCTCTATGATCAACATGCATCTAATCTACATTTATAAATCAGGAAGGTTATGCACCCAAATGAAGTGAGACGTTAAAGGCTAGTTCAAAAGCAGCTTCTGAAGACAAGGTTTCTTGTAAGAGTGAAAATCTTTCTCACTTAGTTTATTTATTTATTTATTTTTTGTATTTTATTGAAGAGTCTACAGGGTGTTCAGGGTCTCATTACACTAGATCAGACTCATAGTGATCCGCCTGTTTCCAGCCTCCCAAGAGCTGGGATTACAGGCATGCAGCTCTGCACCCAGTCTCAATTGCCATCTCCTTGTGCCCTGGGGGCAGGGCGGGGCGGGCACAGCAGACCCAGGGATCAAATCCCTGTCCCTGGCACCTGCTTATAGGCACTTTAATCCTCTGAGCTATATGGTGGCCCTTCTCACTTAGTTTAGAAATCCAAAACACCAAATAATGCCCCTTTTGAAAAAAAATCATTCATTCATTTATTTGTTGATTTATTTGGTACAGGGTCTCACTATGCAGCTCAGACTCATAGTGGTCTTCCTAGCTCAACCTTACCAGCACTGGATACCTGTGATTGAACGCAGGTCCTTGTGCTTGCCAGGCAGGTGCTTAGACCTGCAAGCTATCTCGCTGGCCCAATGGTCCTTTATATGTATACCCTTGAAAGTAAAAAGTGTTAGCTTGGTAGTATGTAATTTTAACTGGAACATATGTTTGTACAATTCGGATTTTTTTTTTCATGTAGAAAGGTCCATCTTTTCTGCTCTCACCACTGGGCTTCACACTCCAATTTCTTCAGTCTTCTAGTGCAGAGTCACATTAGTGACTGTAGTGGGCTTCCAGTCACTCAAAGTTTAAGCTGCGCTACAGCCTTCATCCATTCTGTTCTGGATCCATTTTGATTCATCTCGCATCTTGTCCCAGCAGTTACTATGTCCTCTGGCTTTACAGGGTTCAGATAAGCATTGTGAACTATGGAATTCATAATTCTATAACCTCACCAAAGAAATATCCCACAAAATTATACATATAGTTTCTGTTAGTCCTGTTCCTCTATTGAAGTTTAAGAACCCTAATATACTCACTAGTATTACATTAATAGATAAATGGTGTACTATATCAATAGATAAACCAATAATATAATTACCCCAATCATATAAATGATTATGCAGAACATTCAAGAGAGGAGAACATGTCATATTAAGTAAATATTTGACACTAGACCTGGGAGCAAGACAATGAATGGATATTATTACAGAGAATAACAAAAAAAAATGGACCAAGAAAGAATTCAGGGAAAATAGGTATAGTCCTAAAGTGCAGATACTAAAAATAATCCCAGTTACAGATCAGTTACAAAGTCTAATTAAAAATTAGTAGAAAATGGAGGGAAAGAATACAAGAAAAAACTGAAAGAAAAAAAATTTCTGTTTTTCTAGAATTTAATGGAAGAAGGGAGAGTGCCTCTCTTGTGAATATATTTGTTTTCAATTGCATTTTTCATTGTACTGTAATGTGCCCTTTTTATTCTGAAACAAAATGAATATATAATTTCTTAGGTGGGGCCCTGAAATTATTTTTTAATATTGATATTGTGTATATTTTCTCATATATGATTTATATTTTCATGACACTGTGTTCGTTGCTCTAAAGAACAACTGATTTTCTGTGTATGGTGCTGCTTACCTGTAACCTCAGTACTCTTCAAGATTAAGGATGGAGAATTGGAAGTTGAAGACCAGCCTAGACAATTTATCTAGATTTTGTGTCAAAATAAAAAAAAGGGGGGGCTAGGATATTGTGTCATGGTAGATTTTCCCAAGGCTTGACACCCTGTACTGACAAATAAATAAAATCAAAATATATTTTTAACAAGTTCATATGATTAACAAAGAGTTAAAGTATTTTCATCCATACAGTCATATTTGCAGTTCTGTGAAATTTATAAAAGAGTGCAGAAGTACCTAACTAACTTTCAAGGAAAAAAATACTATAAAACAAACAACATTAAAGACGAATTGTGAACAGTGCCAACTTTTCAATAAAATTAACTTCAACATTCAAAACCTCAATTATTTCCACTAAATTGTATTAACATTCATCGTAATGGTTTAAAATAGGTGCTGAACATCCGAAGTGTTGAGATTGAACATTTAGACTTTTGTACTAGTAACGCATAAGTCTGAACCTGAGGAAATTCTGGCTTTCTAGTGTTGTGAGCATCTGGGAGAGTACCTGTGACTTCAGTGGTTGCCAGTTTGAAAGGATTCAAACGGTTTTCATTAACTGTTTTTAACTTCAAAATAGATAAGCACATGTTGTTTAGACTTAAAAATGAAGTTCACATGCAACCACCAGTTTTTGATCAACATCTTGAATACATGAAAGAGCAGGTGAAACACACACCAAACATCTAAGGACTTCTTCAGCTTTTGTTGATGATTTGTACAGAGTGTATTCTCTAAGACCATGGGAGACAGGCTAGCTCACTGATGCATGGGACTTGGTAGCACAAATCATAGTGCTGCCCAGTGTTTCCTTAATATTGTCTTTTACTGTTCTTACACAGTTGACCTTTGAGTAACAACTGGATGGATAAATAAACAACTCAGATTGTGCCTGGAAGTTTAGTTTTAACTTAACAACAAAAGTCTTGAGTTATGATCTGAATGCCAGCCATTTGTGCATCCAGGTGGTATCAGATACAAAACTAACGCTCAGTGAGTCCTGGAGGGAACATTACAACATCCTTCCATATATGGTATTAATTGAGAAATCTTGAGATGATATCTCTGTAAGGACACTGAGATCTGACTTTATACAGGAAAGATTTTGAAGTCTGTGTAGAAGAGTCTGAACCTTCAACTGACAATTAGAGTGGTGATAACCAGCCCCTGGGAATGAATTCAGTTTGTATATCCACTCTTTCTAACCTTATCAACCCCTTTGTAATTTTACGTACTTCTGCTGCATAGGGAAAACTTCATGACAACTGATGAAGACAAAAATGTGGCTATAGGCTTCATAGCATGGACAATAACTACTTTCCTATCTGATAATCAAAGAGTAGGAATAACTGTCTTGTACAAGTCAGGATTCCAACTGTGTCCCTACAAAATCACTGAGACAAGATTACAGACTTCAAAATCAATTATCTCCTTAAATTTGACAATGTAATACTAGTAAAAATGTGTTTATTGATAGATATATGTGGTACAACAATATAGTAGGCTTAATAGGAATTGTTTCAAGAAGATAAATTAGTGGTGAGAGTTTGAATTGATTGCTTACGTTGGTCACATTAGCCAAAGGTTAATTGGGTATGATTAAAGATTAAGAAAAGTAGGAAGGCAAATTTAGTAGAACATTAGAGATGGAGCACACATTTTTTGAAATCAAAGAAAATGAAGGATACATTGAGAAAATCAGAAACACAAAACAACTGAGTCGTGATCTTGATCTCCTTAGCTCCATCTACTCATCTTTCAAATTCTCAAACATTGTATTATCACCTTTCTACAAGAAACTGGAAAGGTAAATAAAACCCAAAAGTTAAAATTGATATTGGGAAAGGGACATAAACTCCTGAAGGAGAGGGGGCTGGCCTGATAACTCAGCGGTTTAGGCAGACTTGGACCCCAGCAGGCTGTGACAATCCCACCGCTGGGGGTACACTGCGAGGGTGACTGGGACCGCCCAAGGTGACCTATGCCTGTAATCCTGGCACTTGGGAGGCTTAAAACAGTAGAATCACTTGGAGTCTGATCTGGGTACTATGACCCTGTAGACCCTGTACTAAACACATTAAAATAAAAAGGAACAGAGAAAATACGTACATTTACACATGTATAAAAACAAGATAAGAAAGATAATGACATTCTAATTTATACTGTTTTCTACTGATTTATTGAATGGAACAGTTAATACTTCTTACTTGATCAATTTTACATGTTTATGTCTGATAATCTAAACAATTACTTTGAAGATAACAAAATGCAATATAACAACCATTGTTGAATTTTTATCATCTTGTTTTGAAATTTGCATCATTTTTGATGATTTTTACTTATTTTTTATTCTCTTTAAAATAAAAAAGAAATATTTCATTGAAAAACAAAAATCTTCAAATAGGCACATCCTAGAAAGAAATGAGATACAGCAATGTAAGATAAAGAGGTTCTCGGTTGTCAGTTAATACCACAAAATCTGATGGCAAACTTTTTTTTTCTGATGACATGGATTTTTGGTTTTGAAAAGATATCTTCAGAAAAATTTGATAATGATGACTATCATTCACATCTATCAAGGGTTTGATAACTGGCAGGCTCTGGACTAATTAAGCTATTCTAATTAGATCACTACAAGCTTCCAATTATTGTAGGAGATAGATAAATTCATTACATCTCTTTTTCTAAATTAAAAGCAGCTGTACTAATAAGATCTGTGTCATTCACAAATTTAGTAAGTTAGTCTATCAAAATTCCTTAAGCAGACTTTCATATTTCTACAGTTCAGAATATTAGAACCAGTATCATAATGATAAGTTTTGAGTATTACTGAAGTGTATGAAAAATATATTATGCATAGAGCAAAAAGTTAAAAGAAAAATATTGATTATAATGTGCATCACTGGGTGTTTCCTAAAAATGAATATACGCTTATAAAATTCTGTTTCACAAAAATTATCTAGTTAATATAGATATTTTTATTAATCCGAAATCTGTGAAAATTTTCACTGTAGTATTTCTCCAGAATTTTTTGGATCAAATATATTTCTGGAGACAGATCAAGTATTTGGCAGACAATAAAAGATCATATTACCTATGTGAACTGAGTGCCGTCTATAATCCAGTACAGTGATATTTGTCCAACAAGGTCTGCACATATTTGTAGTTATTTAAATAATTTTTATCACAGATCACCTCATGTCAGTTCAAATAAAGATACTGTACCAAAGAAGTTGCAGTCAGGGTTAGTTTTTTCTCTAAATATAAAATGGGACTCACCTGGAGATTGAGTGTTAGAGTATTTGCTTAGCATGAAAAAGGTTCTGAGTTCTTTACCTAGAGTTGAAGAAAAGCCTGCTAAACCCATAATAGAAATGATTTCTGAACACTATGTATTTAAAAATTCAAATTATTAACCTCGACTATATTTTTCTATAAATTGTTTTTTTTCACTTAATCATCTTTTTTCAGACATTAGATGGTATCCATATCACTCATTTTAATAGCTACATATCATTCCCTTTTTATGGATACACAGTAGTTTATAGCTACTTATAAATTTAATTTTAGCTATACAACATACTAATATTAATCTATTTAATTTTTCCATGAGTTTTATCACTTACTGTAATCTTCATGAAGCATCATCTACTTTTTAAAAATTAAGCCACTTTTTTGGACATCTCTCTTGTATAAGTCAAAAATTTATATTAATCTTATCTGCACATCTTTGTGGTCAAAATGTTTTCCATTTCTGAAAGATAGTCATGGACTATAAGAAACTTGAAGAGAGGGAATCTCATAATTGATTTTCTCTGAAATAGGTAGATGTCTCTTTAGAAACTTCTCTATGTAAGAATGAATAAATTCTCCATTAGAAATATGTGTGGAGGTGAATAAACAGTGTGGTGTAAGTAGAAGATTAGCTTTATATTCAGGTGTACCATGTGAGAAGAGTCCCTCAATAAGGCAGATGTATCCTTGAGGACCTCAGGACCACCAAAGGCATTCTAATAACAAATCGACATCTGTAGTACAACACTTCAGGAGCTTTGTTATATAGTATTGGACAAATCCAATTGGTGGGTGTGCAAATGCCTGAGTCCTTGTAGCTCAACTAGAGCTTTATTGACTCTGAAAGCTTCTAACTTTCACAGCAGTCTTGGATCCTCTAAGAACAACCTCAAGTCCATGGTGTTTCCACAGAAATGCTTGCCACCTGGGATTTTACTGTATTTTTTTTTTTTTTGTTTTGTTTTTCATTCAACTTAGTTTACCATACTTTCTAAGATATTCCAGTTTCAGACACTTTGGCCAGACTCCACCAAGAAAAAAGCAAAAAGTGGAAGAAAGGATATATCTGCCTTCTTGAGGGACTTTTCCCACATTGTACACCTGAAGCATTGGATTTTGGCAGCCAAAAGTTGGACTTACTACTCTACTTTATAAGGAATATTGGGCAATGCAGTTTATATTCCAAATGACTGCAAAAATTGAAGTTTGTCATTATGTGCTTAAGGACAATTCAGATAGTAGATAATGCAAACCAAGTAGAATCCTTTTATTATGGGAGTAATTAATGTATGAAATTCTATAGGAAAAAAATGTGGATTTTTTAATTTATTTTTATTTGCTTTTTCAATGTCATCTTACCATGTTGTCCCATCTGGCCTCAAACTCTTAGGTTGAAACAATTATTCTGCTTAGCAGTTAGCCCTTGCTAAAGCCACATGTCACTGCAGTTAATTAAGAATGTGTCAATTTGTCTCTTTCATTAGAAGACACAGGAGAATTACAGTGATAGCATCTTGTATCTAAGTGCTAAGTAAACAGTATCCACTCAATTATCTTCTCTGAACTTTCATCATCTATAATGTAAATGCTGAATACATTAATCAGTCTAGAACTCTGCGACTTAGATAAATATTAAATGGATCAGCCATAATAAAATGAAATATATGTGGGGGCTGGGGAGATACCATTGCAGCTTAAGCCCTTGCCTAGCAATTGCAAGGTCCTGAGTTTGATTCCTCAAATAAAAAAAGAGAAATACATGTAAATGACTTGTCCCTGTTCTTTTCCTTAATCTCACTATAATTTAATAAGCAGAATTTCTCAAGAAAATATTCTCCAAGAAGATGATGGGTTGTTTGAAGCAAAGGCATTAGTCTATGAGTTCTTTCTTTTATATTAATTTTATTGAGAAGCAAATAGCAATGAGACAGTTTCAAAACAGGATTATTCATAGTACAACATGCAGACAGGATATCCTGTCCAAACACTATTAGCACAAATCTTTCTTCTCATTGAATTAAGAGAAATTCTCTGTATATCTATCTTATTTTGAATATATAGATACAAAATGGTCCTTAATTTGCATCCCTCCTTTTTTTTTGTTTAGTTTTGTCAGAGATGGGTATTCCATTACCATTTAAATATTGTAGGTGTATGAATTCAGCAAAATAATCCAATATAGTCTAGTAGTCCATAATAGTAGTGGGTTATCTGTAGGACTGGCAATGTCAGAAGTTGTTGACTTGAGCCTTTTATAGCTCAGTATATTAATATGGCTTTACTTTTCATACCTCATTATTATACTTTTCTGCTGGATTAATACCAAGATAAAGCAAGACCTATATAACAAGAAAAGTAACTTTTGTATCTGACAAGGTCAGTCAAATCCCTTCAGGATTTACCTTGAAACCCTGTACCACAGTTTGTAGATCCTTTGTCAGTATCAGCCATGTGGATGAGTCACGGCCATTGCTTGACCAATTTGCTCTCTGTGAAAGCCTGAGAGACTGTTTTCTCTCCATGTGACTCTCCTTAGGCACACTCTACATTGTCAATCACTTTTCTCTGTGGCCCCATAATCTCCTTGATCAGAAAATTTGTTAAGTTTGCAGACCAAAAATTAGAATAAAAGGACTACAAGGACAGTCAGCATTTTGGCACTAGCCTTTCAAGGTCAGTGAAGACTCAGGACATAAGAGAACCTGTAGTATAGCATCCTGTAACTCAGTGAACTTCTTTTGAGAATAAAGCTATTTTTTAAACAGGCTACTTATAATGAATAATTCTGAAGTTTCAAATTTGTAAGAGACAACAAATTTGAAAAGAACTAATGGCTACAAAAATATTTTCTTAATCTTGCTTTTACTATATTTTTTTCATCACAATGTTGGAATTAAGTCCCAGACTTTATTTGCTGGTACAGATAATGAAGTACTTAAACACCACGAAATCCCAACAAGGATTTTTACTTCTGTAAAGGGGCACAAGCACATTCCAACAGTGAGGCAGGAAGCACATGGAGCAGAGGGGAAGTGGGGTTTTGAGCCACAAAGGATAGAAAGCAGCTGTTCTTTAAATTCATTGGCTAAATTACAATCTATTAACTGTCTAATTTAAGAGGCAAGAAGAGGTAGTGATGCCTTATTGGGTAAATTAGAGGGATGTGTGGTTTGGAACTAAAAATCCTTGATTCTTACATGGAAAATGGCTTTGTTCTGGGAAAAAAATACAGAGGAGTTCAGGAGATTCATGGCAGCAGGGTGGTGCAGTGAGCTGATAGCCAGGTCTTTTCAATCCAAAATGGAATTGTTTTGGATTTGTGCTTTGACAAAAAAGACACAGTCCATTTCCCATATCAAATGTGTAGCTCTAAGTATATTTAAGACTAGTTATGCAAAACAAAAGCTGACCACAAGATTGAAAGCCACATAAAAATAAAATATCTCACTTTAAAGACAAATATTTACTTTTTTGTTTAGGAAAAAATCTTCAACTGTGAGTTTTTGGAATTATCTATGCCAATATTCAGCTCAAGTATCACTTACATGGAGCTTTTTTACTGTTCCTAAAATAAAGATAGAACCAAGAGTTCCATTAGCCATTCACAGTAGTCAGGGACATGGGATAGTTCCTTAAGTGTTTAAACTTTTGTTTTTCAGGTTATTTAAGGTGTTATTGAATAGAAGTTTTGATTAGCAGTCAAATTAATTTTTAGATGAGCACTTCATTTTTAAACATGCCATTTTAATGTTTGAGAGTTCAAATATTTATTTTGTCAAGTATACAATTATGAAGAGATCAAGTGTATTTTTTTTCAGCTAAAAAGTCCTGGGGTTCATCTTAGGAGTCAAACATTGAGGTTTCCATGCAAAATGTCTATTGCTTTGGTATCCACACACTATAACTTAAAAGTGAAATCTAATGTCTCTCATAAGACATTAGATTTCATAACTCTTTGTTGTTTTGTTTCTCTATAACTTTTATATGTAGCTTTCCAACACATGATTGTATAGTTTTAATATAGATTAATTTTAAAGTCACAATTAGAAATTTTTATGCTGAAAACTATGAGTATTTTGTTTTGAATTGTTATTACTGATTTCATGGAAAGCAGAATGATCAGTGAGAGGAATCAGTGAAGTGGAATGGCTTGCTCTGTAACACAGTGGAATTAGGTGCTTTGCTGACACTCTCTGTCTCTTAAAACCCATATGATTCTTCACCATGAGAAATTTCCTAGCATGTGAATGTCCATTTATCTGAGAGTCTCAAGTGTACTTCATTAAAGCTATATGACTTCACAACTGTAAGATTTTTAAATTTTATTTCACTTGGGGAACTATTCACATTATAAAAATATGTCCATTTAATTGACCATTACTAATGATACATATTTATGAGATAAGAGTGTGATAATTCAATACACATATGCAATGTGTAATGATCAAAGCTGCGTAATTACTATGTGGGGTTCCTTAAACTTGTTTCTTGTTCACTGTCAAGTATATAATAATTTGTTTTGGCTTATGGTCACCAGATTGTCCTGGAGAGCACTAGAATTTATTCCTCTACCTAATTATATTATGATACTCATTCTTCAATTTCTCTTGGCAACAAAAATAACGGTACTTATTCTGTCAAAATAATTAAAAAATTGGAAAAAGTTCTGAATAGTTGTTTTTCCAAAGAGGATGTTCAAATGACCAAGAAGGGATTCTGAAGAGACTGTTCAGCATTTATACTCATGGGAAAAATGCACATTATAACCACAATGATGAGATTATCTTGATTAGAATGTTTATAATTAAAAAGATTAAAAAAAATTAAAATGTCTGGCAAGGATGCAGAGAAAGAGTAATTTCTATACATTGCAGGTAAGAATGTAAATTGATATGGCCATTATGGAAAATTGTGTGGCATTTCCTCGAAAAAAATAACACTACACAATCCACGGAGCCAGTTTCTGAGTATACATCCAACGGGAAGTCAGTGAGCATATCAAACGTATACCTATATGCCTTTGTTTATTAACACAAGGCCATTCACAGCAATCAGGATTTTAAATCAAATGAAGTTGTGCAAATTATTTTCTTTAATGGATGGAAAACCTTTCCAGTTCATGCAACAAAGAGAAATTTTTGTTCGCTTGCTTTTATTACTATTTGTGCATTTGATTTAGTGAAACGATTTACATCATGACTGGCAAGTGAGTCACTGTGCAGGTAACTAACTGATACCTGTGGTGCCTCTCTCATAAGACGAAAACAAATGAACTTAGCAATCTCTTGGTAAAGTGCCTTAAGAGAATACCTCTCATCATGTATGTGGTATGCAGGAATTTATAAAATAATCAGTTACATAACTTAATAACGACTCAAATTAAAATTAAACACATACCAATCATATTATACAACCATTTCATTCATAACTATTTGTATAGGAAAAATAAATTTGTAAATTTTTAAAATTCTACTACACAAATATTTGTTGAATCTTTTTTTTTAGGGGGGGAATAGAAAAAAAGTAACTCAGATATCTGCCTAAACTAAATATTTAAATAAACTCTGGTATACTGAATTTTATGCATTCAGTATACTATTTTGGCAGTAAGTAAAACAAAACTGATATACATAACGACATAAATTAATCTCAAACTAATAAACATACTGACTATAACATACTTATATACAAGGGTATAAGAGTAAGTACAATATGATTCTGCTTATTGCAAATCTTTCAAAAAATAGTGTACTAAATGGTGACCAACATTTCTGTAAGAACCAAAATAGCTGGTTAGAGATGGCTTAATAAGATCGGAAGAATCACAAAACATCAAGAAGAAATCTGCAAGTGTTAGATATATCTACTATTTTGGTAATGATCTCAAGGAAATTCACATACATTTTATGTGTATATATATACTTTATATATGTATATATTATATATATTTATATATATGTATATACATACATATATATACACATAAAATATATGTGAATATATGTATATATGTATGTATAACTTTACCTGCATGGAGTTTATGATGTCACTTATTATTTAACTGAGTTGTTAAAACAAATTGAGAACAATCATTTTTTTGAAGAGGTCGCCAGATAAATGCTGCCCACATCAAACTGTGTAAATAGTTTTGTGTTCTGTGGTTGAGACAAGAATGAAGAATGTGTTCTTCAGCTGAATAAGCCATTAGGTTTCAAATCGAATACTTTGTGAGTACCGAAAAGGTTACATGCTCACTTCAGTTTCTCCAAATGCATTTGCAGCTGAGCTTGTAGGTTAAACTGCTTTCAAAATTTATGCGGTTTAACAAATGGATTGAAACTTTGATCTCTTCATACAAGGTGTTCCTGAGAGAGAGCTTCTGAGTGCAAAAGTATAGATGTTTTGGTTCTTATCAGCCACCAGCTATGCACAGATTCAATTAACATTTGAGAAAGGCTTTAAGAGGGCTTTGAAGCAGCCAGTATTATTTTGTTTTAACAAAGTGCCGTTTGCATTCTCTTAAGTTTAAGAGAAGTGAATTTCATCTGTAACTTTTTCCTGCATCTTTATAAACTGATTGCTAGCAAAAGATCCAAGTAAATGGTTTTACAAAGGTGCTTTCATAGTCACCCAAAATGCAAAGAACGACGTAGCTAAGTGAATATACAGATGTGTGAGTGCATTGGAAAGAATCTTTTTTATTTCTTCCAGAATTTTTAAATGAGTAGTGTAAAGAAAAGGTCATTAGAATTTTATTTTTAGATAAGAAAAAAAAAAAAAAAAAAAAAAAAGAATAAGATTATTGAACACAAAGTCAGGATTTATAAAGTGCTTATTAAACTGCCTAGTATATAAAAATAGCTCAACATTATTGATAAAGAACTAAATAGTTTTTGCTTGTTAACATATTTTTTCAATGAATTTTGAATAACTTTGGTTCATTCTTGTAATTTCTCATAATCTCCTAGCATATATATAATGGGGTTACCAAATTTTAATGTTTCAACAAAAAGTAGTGGAAGAGAAAAATAAAGTCCTTTATTCTTTTTACTGTTAGCACTTCCATGCTGTCTTAGGGTACATTCTGAATTAAAAAAAAATGCCTCCTATAACTGGATGAACATATGTGTAATTCAGTCTCAACTAGCTCTTCACCTTTAGACTTTTCAAGACAAAACTCTTCTAGACTTTTCTATAATCATTTTTTTTTCTTTACCCATATTCCATAAAACACAGAGTAGCCTGCTGGTTGGAACTGCAAAGCCTCACGCAAATGTTTTTATATGGACAGAATCCCTGCTTCTTTCCGGTGGAAAAGTCATTCCATGGTGACAGACAATGAAGAGAAATGAGATAGTCATTAGGCACTTTCCTCAAGCAACTTTCAAAATAGTTCTCCCTCTCAATCAGCCTTTCTCCAGTCTTATAGGTGAACTTTCTTCAACTTGTGCCAGCTGCTTAGCCTAGCTGAATTTTCACCTTCCCCTAATTGTGTTTATTTTTAAATTTTTAAATTATTAGTACACGTGTGGAAGCTGTCACAGTGAGATGTTTCAGGTGATATCCACCTTCCAAGAATAAGTGAAGAAACTACAGGCCCTGGGGCCCCCCTCTCCTCTGTTCTCCTCTTCTTCTTTCCTTCCTCCCTCCCTCCCTCCTTCCTTCCTTTCTTCCTTCCTTCCTTCCTTCCTTCCTTCTTTGCTTCCCTCCCTCCCTCCCTCCCTCCCTCCCTCCCTCCTTCCTTCCTTCCTTCCTTCCTTCCTTCCTTCCTTCCTTCCTTCCTTCTTTCCTTCTTTCCTTCTTTCCTTCTTCTCCCATCAGGAGAGAGGGCTCCATCTCAGTTTTCTGTTTTCTGATTGTTGTCTTTTTTTCCCTCCATCCTCTTACAGTCCTTACCTTGAGAACTTTGAAAGTTGCAAGGGACTTTGTAAAAATGAAGTATAATTTTTTTAAAAAAAGAAAAAGGTAATAGGAAGTAGGAAGACAGATCATTTTCATGGGAAAGATCATTGAACGATGCAAGGAGGGAAGGAAAAAAGTAATAAAAGATCAAAAATAATTGGGGTGGGTTATGTACACATCCCAAATGCACACAAGAATTGTAAAGACTTTACATTGTATACAGGTACAAAAACTTGTTCAAAAGTGCAAAAGGATCAAGGTATGAGTAGAAGGGAAAAAGAAGGGAGAGCAAGGAAAGCATAGAAGGAATTAAGTTGCCTTATTTCCATTTAGCAACAGCACACAAAGAACGTAGGCATTAAGCACTCTCATTTCTCCTATTTGTAGCCAAGAAAAGAGTCTCCTTTGCTGCTCATCTACTATTCAATCTTGTTATTGGTTCCAGAATTTCAAGATGGTAAAAGACCCAGTCCAGGGTGCAAGATTGGAACCCTGCCAGCATCATGCTGGCCTTCACTCTAGCGAGTGGCTGGCAAATCAGAAGGCCAAGCCAGTGCTGACAGCAAGCTCTGTATAGGGAGTCACACATTTCTGCTTTCCGATGAAGAGTAGTGATGCTTAGAGGTGTTCATTTTGGAAATTTCAGTCCAATTTATGACAAGGTAGTCCAAGGTTAACACCAATTTAAATCTGCAAATAGTCAAATGTTACTACTAAAGATGCTATCCACAACTGTGCCAGAAAATAAGTAGAGTGGATTCTTTGCTCCACTGCACTGGATTCTTATAAATGACTTTGAAATAGAGCTTGTTGATAAAGATTGCTCATCAAGGAAAAAAAAAATGACATTCATTTATCAGCAAAAGAAAAACATAACGAAAGTTTGTTAGTTACAAATCACATATTAATGGGCCAGCAAGATAGCTTTAGACAGCTAGTCTAAAATTCATGCTTAGGCAAGCATAAGTAACCAAGGGGACCAGGATGCAATCCCCAGCACCACATGTTGTGCCAGCTACATCCCCAGGACAGGCTGAGCTGGCCATAAAAACAACAACAACAAAAAGACAAATTACATATTCAAATGAAACCATTGTGATGGAAAGATTAAAGTTCTGGCAAGACTTTATACACAAAACTCTTAAAGACAAATATTTAAAACTGGAGAATCATTCATTTTTGAACCTTAAAACAATGAAAATTATTGTATTTTATTATCTGTACTGCCCTTAGCTCCTTATTTAAAAATATTTTTATCAGAATCTTGAAAATATTTATGAACATAACTTAGAGGTAAAGGAAAGTACTACCTTTTTATTGGTTTATTTTTTGGTGGTATCAAGGATCGAACTCAGGCCCTTGCGCTTACTGGGCAAGCACTTATTCCACTGTACTATCTCCCGAGCCCCCAGACTTTTCATTTTTAAGAGTTCTTTTTTCACCCCAGTAAAGCATTCTAACATGTCCTGGAAATTAAAATACTTTTCCGTTCAAACAATATTTCATTCTTGATTCTTTCACTGAAGCATTTCATCAAGTCACTTCTGATTTTCACTATAATACATACTCCCTGCATTTATAACTCCATTTATGCTGATTGCTACTTGTGCCACTTCTTAACAATAAGCATAATTGTTATATTAGGTTTGCATAAAGATTTTCTCATATAATTTCTAAAAGATTTTATTCTATTCATTTTAAGAGTTCACAGTGTTTCAGATCTCAGGATTTAGTAACAGGTGCAAATGTTACTTCCGCATGGGAAAAATCTTTGCACTGAAATGAGAAGACACTTTTGTTCAACATTGATCTTTCCATGAATTTTCCTGGTATGCTATTTAACTGGACTATCGAAAAAATCCTTATTTACTATACTTTTAATTATACCATAGCACATTAGGAAAAAGAGATCTAATTTTCTTTCTTAATTATTTCCTTAAATAGCAAACAATCGTATTTACAGAAAGAAGTTGAAGTTTGTAAGACATTCAGACTCTAAATTCTGTAGAAAAGAATGTGCTATGTCTCTTCTAACTCTTGCTAAAGTTTTAGCTCATCAAGAAATTAGAAACTTTCTAGGATTCTTTTCAGAAATACTATATTAACACTAGCTTAATATTTTGAAAATTTAAAAATTTCTCAAAACACTTTTATCAAAGTTAAAACACAGGTTACTGCATTTAAAAATATCTCTACTTTAAGTGGGATTGCAGACTGGTACAATCACAATGGGAATCAGTGTGGAGATTCCTCACAATACCAGGATCAATGGTCCTATTCAACCCAGCTACAACCCTTCTGGGTATCTTCCCAGAAGCATGAAAACATTATACCACAGCAATATACATGCACCCATGTTTGAAGCACCACAATTTGTCATAGCTATATCTTGGAAACAACCCACATGCCCATCAATGGAAGAATGGATAAAAAAGATGTGGTATTTTTACACAGTGGAATAATACCTAAGCCTCAAAAATGATAGCTTGAGAATTTTTTTGCATGCAACTTGAGACCATACTTAGTAGTGAAATAAATCAGACTTGCATGTATGAACATCATATTGTCTCCCTGGCATGAGAAACTGAAACAGTAAATAAGCTCTAAATATACAATAGGGCCAGCCAAATAGCTCAGCAGATTGAAGTGCCTGCTTAGGCAAATGCAGGGACTGGGAGTTCAATCCTGGGGCCTGCTGTGTGGGCCCTGCCTCTTGGGCAGGCTGTGATGGTGATTGAGATGAGGTGTGGCATTGTGTGCCTGTAATCCCAGTACTTGGGAGGCTGTAAACAGGAGTTTCACTACAAGTCCAATCTATGCAGTGAGACCCTATAGACTCTGTAGACCGTGTCCTAAAATACAATAAAAAACAATTAAAAAATAAAATATACAATAGATGTTGTGAACTGAGAAAAAGTTGTTCAAAATGAAAAAAGAACTAGGATGGGTGAAAGTGAAAAGGAAGGAAAGGAAAAGAGACGTAAATGCAAGTTACTTAAATCATCAATGCTGCTTAGTTCATTAGAAAGGAAGAATCATGGTATTTTCAATTGGAGAATTGTTTTAGGCCCATATCTTGAAAATATAGCAATTAATTTGAAGTAAACAACATGTAATGAATTAACTGTTATTATGCTATTTATGTTATGAAATTTTACTTTACCTTTTTCCATAAAATAAAAGAAAGTAGCAAGTGTTTTTATAGACATTAGAATTAGGTACAAGGTTTTGTAATGTGTCAAATTTATGCCTACAACTTTATCATCATTTTTTTTTCCTGTGTACCTTTGACAAATTTATCTAAAATTTCTAAAGGCCAGGTATCTTTCTTTCTTTTATTTTTTTGAAGGCTATATTTCTTATCCTTACAATGAGATTAATAGTTATATTCATTTCATAGATTTGACTTATTAAACTTTCGGTAAATATTCTTTGCTATTTTATTGTTTTTCATGAAATAGAACCTATATAAAGTGCACAGCAAGTTTTGACGGACGTGTACAGAGAAAAATGACCTCTACAGTAAACAAATTAAGGAAATTTTGTTTAGTTAGCTATTTTTTATGATGTCAGAGTGCAATGACTTCTACAGTAAGTAAATTAACAATTTTCTCCTCATAGGGTTAGCCATTAATGTATAAGTATGTGTACTTTTTCCTCGTATCAGAATCTGGTGGCAAATACAATACTATTGACTTAACCACCACACTACACATAGATTTGTACACTTACTCACTCTACACGACTATGGTTTACAGCCTTTTGTGAACATTCTCCACCCCTTACCCACTGTCTCCACTGCTGCTAATCACAGTTTTCCTCTCAAGTTCCATTTGAAATAAGTCTATGTAAGTTCATTTTCAATTTAATCACCATGGATCCAAATCTGTATGAAAGAAAACAAACAAACAAAAAATCAACTCTGCTAAACTTGTACAGACACACTATGTTTTAAATAAATATTCTCTAAAAAATATAATGTAATGGTTTTGAACACCATTTGCTTTTTATTAGGTATTGTAAATAAGATGACTCATATATAGCAGACAATATGCATAAGATGAGCTATGTGCAAATAGTTTTGCGTTTTATGTAAGATACCTGAGATTCAGGCATCTAGATTCAGGCATCTGCAGGTTCCTGAGGCCAATCCCTCTTGAATGCTGAGGGAAGATTCTACCTACAGATGAGATTATGTAGCACTTAGCTTTCAATATCTGCTTCATTTCACCTAATAAATATCTTCAGATCAATTTGAGTTGTGGAGAATAACAGAATTCATTCCTTTTTTTAAAAAAAAAAAAAAGCTGAATAGCAATGCACTATTTAGGTCTTATTTTTCTCTATATATTCATCCATTAATTGACAGTTAGGTTGTATCAGTACCTTAGTCATTGTGAATAATCTTAAAATGAGTATAAAAAGGTTGTCATTGTTTGAACTACTCATTGCATTTCTCTTGGATATATAGCTAAAAGGAAAATGAATGTTAGTTTTAATTTTAATGTTTTAGAAAGTTCCATACAATTTTCAATGAGGATGACTCTTATGTAAGTGCCCACAATTATACAAATATTCTCTTTTCTAGAGGTCTGTTGTTAGCTTACTTGTTAACTTGATTGACTGGCAGGAGATCCACCTAAGGCATTAGTAAAGCACACTTCTGGGCATGATGGGTGGGTCATGGAGGGGTGACTTTGGGTCCACATCTAGCTCCTAGCTTTTGCTTTTCTTTGCCTCTGTCCCCCTGTTGTGCTTCTGGCCACCATGAACTTAAAATCTTGAGCAAGGCAACCATGGACAGAAGTTTTAGAACTGTGTGCTAAATAAAACTATCCTCACTTAAATTGCAGGTTAGGTGCTTCATGTAGGAACAGGACTTATACCATGCTATACACTCACTACTACTTAGGAGTGCTTTTATCATAAGGTAGCAGGTGACATTCCCCTGTGGTATTGGCTTGCATTTCTGCTAGTGATGTTGAACACAATTGTGTAGACCTGGTGGCCATTTTTAAAATATCTTCTTCAGCCAAACATCTATTACTATCATTTTATTACCTTTTAAAAAATTTCTTCATCTGGTGTTTGTCTGAGTCCCTTAAATATTGTCATGTTATTTCTTTATGAAGTGTCAGACTATAGCTTCCATCTGGAGATTTTCTTCTCCCTGGATTTCCTTCTTGTTGAGTTGGTTGTTTTCTTTATTATGTCGACGGATTTTTAGTTTGATATAGTCTCACTTGGTTTTTGCTTCAGCCACCTGAGATTTGAATTTGATGACCAAAATATCACTGAGAAGGCCAATGGCAAGGAGATTTTCCTGGTATTTTCTTCAAGGAGTTTGCAGTTTCAAGTTTTATCTTTAAGGCTTTAATCTATTTTGAGCTGATTTGGTGTACTTTCAATCTCTCAAAGGAACTGATGCTTGTCAAGAACCAAACATTGGGCATAAATATGAATGTCAGGACAAATGTCTGCTACCTGTGACTCAAGTTCTGAGCAAGACAAGCCATTCTTTTTAAGAGTTTAAATGCAATTTTGAAATGTAGTTGACAGAAATACAACCATATGAATTGGCTGTAATGCTATCGATGTCTGGAAAAGTTTACTGAGCTTATGAAATTTGGCAAAGCAAAAGACCAGTTGACATTGTTATTGCTGTTTAGATATTTTGTTTACTTCAAGAGGCTGGCTGTGCAAGAGGGTGCCAAGAACAATAGAAGAGCTGACAGATCATCAAATCCCCTTTAGAGGAGAAGTGGTAAGCTAGAGGCAGGGGAAGGCCCAGGGAGGGATGAAGGGACTCTAGGTAATCAGAGGAAAGATTGCTACCCATGGAATCCAAGCAGCAAGAACCTCATTTCGTGAAATACTTGATGACTTTTTATAGCGTTACACCGCTCGGCCTTTATGTTGCATGATATTCACTCAGTGACAAGCTGACCCGCTTTCCCCCAAGAAGCTATCAGTCCTCTGTAGAAAAGTAATTCTGCAGCTGTCTTGCCAAAAATGAACTCATGAATCAGTGATGTGGGCAGAGGTGGCATCCCAGATAGCATTGTGAGAAATCCATAAATTCTTTAAGAACGCCTGTTTCTCTGCTGCTGTCAGATGCTATTATGCCTAAGTCATACAATTCTATTTGGAAACTTAAGGTGGTCTGGAACAGTGCCCTAGGGAGCTTAAAGAGGAGAAAACTATGAAAACACAAGCGCCAGGGAGACAGGATATTTTATTTTTGTACGAAGTTCAAAAAAGGAAAAGATGTAACGTGCGTTATCTTCAGTAACAATTTCAAGCATTACTTTTTAATTTATGTCTGAGTTGTGTCACATTAGCCATTACATATGCACATTTATGTTCCATTAGCATTGTGTTTGAAGATAATTTTAAATTTTATTACATATAAGATTTTATACTAGAAATAAAGGGAAGAAAGAAGAAAGAAACAGAAGAGATAAAATATATAGATTCTATCAGTCTCAATATTTTGAACTAGAGAATATACAATTAACATAGTGTATGTAAATATTTAATGCATCACATTTTATTTATTTATTTATTTGTTGTATTTAGTACAGAGTCTACAGGGTCTACAGGGTCTCACTATGAAGATCCAATTGATAGTGATGATTCTCCTGTTTTCAGCCTCCTGAGTGCTGGGATTACAGGGGTGTGCCACCATGCCCAGTCTCAATAGCTGTCTCAGCGTGCCCTGTAGGAGGGGCCGATACAGCATGCTGAGGATCAAATCCTGGCTGCTGCGCTCTGCCTAAGCAGGCACTTTAGTCCATGAGCTATCTGGCCATCCCACATAATTAACTTTCTAAAGGAGAGTGTCCTATAATACTTTTTTTTTTTTTTTTGGTGGAACTGGGGATTGAACTCAGGCCCTTGTGCTTGTCAGAGAAGGGCTTATTCCAGTGATCCATCTCCCCTGCCCCATATCCTACAATAATTAATAATTCCTTTCATCAGTTGATCAGAGGTGACACATACTATTATCAAATTATGGCAAAAATCCACTCACATATACCTTTGTACAACTATCTCTGAGTCACAGTCTCATCATAGTTGGTCAATAGACACTATATAAGAAAAATTTTCTTTAGATAGTGAGTAAGGGAGATTGTATTATTTGATCTTTGGTAAAATGTAACATTAGATTAAAAAACAAATAGTAGTAGCGTGACAATTTTGTTTACTCTCAAGGTTTTTTTTCCCATGAAGAGGGAATTTATTTTTAATATGAGCTGTCCTCTCTGAAATTACACTTGGAAAAGTTTTAACCATACACTTGTCAACACCTAGAGCTCTCATGAAAGAGTTTCATAACTCAAAGAGTGTTACCAAAGTTATTACACATAAATTTCAAACTTAGTGAAGAACAATCCCTCCACAAGCAACTCAAGTTAATTAGATTTCATTTATCTCATTTGACTTTTTTAATTTACTCAGCTAACAAATGTAACAGTATGCTAAATTAGTTACAGAGATATATAAAATGACATGAATAAAGGTAAAAATAGGTTACTAAAAGAAATATATGTTTTCTCAGTATTATGCCTGATAATGAAATCTAATGGGAAAAAATGAATAGATCCACAAAATACTTACTATTCAACTAATGTAGGAATAATTCTATCAAATTTTGTAATATGAAAAAATATATAAAGTTTTAAATATTATAAGGTAACATTATTTATAAAATATGTGTCAAATTAGAAATCTAAAGAAAGTGGGCTGAACTCTATTAAGATACTAAGGGCCAGTCAAATAGCTCAGCAGATTAAAGTACCTGCAAGCAGGCACAGGGGCCAGTGGTTCAATCCCTGGGCCTGCCCAGAGGGTGTTCTGAGACTACAATTAACACTGGGTGTGGTAGCGTGTGCCTATAATCCCAGCTCTTCGGAGGCTTCAAACAGGTGGATCACTATGAGTCCTATCTAGTAGTGAGACTCTGAACACATTGTAGAGCCTTCCCTACAAAATACAAAAAAAAAAAAAAAAAATTCACCAAAATGAGTAGTGACAAAATAACAAAAACATTAATATTTTTATATACCATGAACTGTAAAAGATGCCAAATAAAAATAAGACATAGTAAGAAAGAATAATACATTCTGAAATGACACAGAGAAAATCCATACACTGATTATATGAAGAAAGTATATAACTTCATTAAGGAACACATCTTGCCAGAACCATAGAGTGAATCATGATATTAAAAAGAGACAAAAGATTCATATGAAGAAACTAAATTTTTTGATAGTTATACCAATCAATGGTAGAATACCTTTACAATTTCTCAACTTTTTGTCTCCTTCCAAATAAAAATGTGTTTTTTAGGAATTTGTTGACAGTGAAGCTATCTTTCCATTTTTTTGAAACTTATCCATAGTACCCAGGAATATTTTCCAATTAAAGGTAACCAAAATAATTATATTTAGAAGGTGACAAAGCAGAAAAGGTCTATGTTGATTTGTTTTTTGAATGACAAAGACATTTGTAAGAATTTTAGTCATATGTTGACTAACTCTTGATTTTTCTCTTCTTTCTCCCAGCCCTCATCAGAAATTTTCACTTAAAGACAATGATGTTTCTCTAGAACTCAATAATTTCTTTTGAAATATCAGAGAATAACCAGAGGACTCATTTGTATTCACAATTTGAAATAAAGTGAAAAAGTTATAATAAATGTTGAAAATGGAAATAAGAATGTTTTAGTAACTAAGAGATGGTGTGGCTAGTTTGACCACCTTCTTAGACCATATTAGACATGAGAAGTTGTCTTTTAATCTAACCATAAGAAAGAGAGAATTCCAATATTCCTGCCATGTATCAGAGTCATAAAAGTAAATGATTTCATGTCCATGCTAACAGTAAATGAAATTTTTGTTCATTGATAGCAAAAGATTTTTCAGCACTAGTCTAAGCATGGGAAGAATTGTAATTGAGGTGGAAGAAACTGAAGAAGGAGAAGAGGAAGAGGAAGAGGAAGAGGAAGAGAAAGAAGGAGGAGGAGGAGGAGGAAAAGGAGAAGGAGGAGGAGGAGAAGGAGGAGAAGGAGGA
>NW_004524594.1:10560049-10561612 GCF_000260255.1 Octodon degus
GAAGAAGAAGAAGAAGAAGAAGAAGAAGAAGAAGAAGAAGAAGAAGAAGAAGAAGAAGAAGAAGAAGAAGAAGAAGAAGAAGAAGAAAGAAGAAGAAGAAGACTACCACTCTACAGTGGAGAAAGAAATACCCTACTTCCTCTTTGGAGAAGATTTATAATAATTTCAAAACTAATTATACAAGAGATATGATGAAATGGGAAGAAATTGTTCAAAAAGAAAAGGAAACTAGGAAGAAGAAGTGAGAAAGGAAGAAAGGAAAAAGAAAACAATTTGAAAAGAAGGACAAAATGGAAACAAAATTTTGTAAATAAGAAGGGAACAGGGATTGAAGTGACTGGAGGAGAATAGGTGGGAAAAAGGTAAACCAACATATAGCATTACAGGTACAATCCCCTACGATGAATGTGCTCACTGTATATACCTAAATTGTAGCAATAAACTTAATAAAATTAGAAATAATGATAATAATAATACGGACTTCTAGAGCCTAAATGTATTTGTTCTTATGTTCCAAATATTCTTAGCATGTTTATTAGTATGTCAATAATATAAACACCCTATTTCCTGACAGCCCAGCCCACACTTCTAGAACAATGACTAGCCTTGTACATAGCAGAATCCATATTTTTAAAAACCTTGAGGATACTCAATTTGATTTGGGGAAGACAGAGAGCAAGATAAGGGAAGTACCTTGACACAGGGATTGAAACGCAGCTCTTTGCATCACTTTGAGATGGCCTGCCAGCCTCTGATAGCCACATGCAATAAATAAGGCACAGTTCCCCCCCTTGGAGACAGTTCTCACATAGATCTCGATATAATTCGTATCTTTCCATTACATTTTTGAGCCTATGAATGTGTTTCTAATGCATCCTCTTCATGTTTAATATCTAAGTACATAGATATTACTGGCAGATAAGGAGCTAAAATGACATATAATACAGTATATTCATGCTAACTATATGCCTGTTCCAGTTATGATCATACATGGAGCAAACATGCAAGTGTCATTACTATTCATTATTATTCTACAACTGTCAATCCATTAAAAAGTCATTATATAAAAAATATGCTTAAGGTAAAAGCATTCATCACTGTTTTCAGAGGGTGTAATTATAAAATTTGAAAAGTCAAGAGAATCAGTTCAAATAAATAATACATGATATATGATCAGGTAAGTATAAATGAAATGTAGAAAAAGAAGTAATCAAGTATACAATTGCAAGACAAAATACAAATAAAGTCATGTAGAATAGAAACAAATATTCTCATGTATAACAAAATACAGAAGAGTTTTTACCTTAAGAGCCATGGAAACCTAGGCTGGCTACATTGACACACATCTATTAGCTCAGTGGTCTGAGAGGCTGAGGCAGGAGGATCACTTGTTCATGCTGTGCCCTGGCACCTGAGCAGTTTAGTAAAACACTGTCTAAAAATTAAAACATTAGAAAATGAATGGGCTTGTGATGTACCTCAGTGAAAATATCCTCGGTGCAATCCCAAGTGTTAGAGAGAGAGAGAGAGAGAGAGAGAGAGAGAGAGAGAGAGAGAGAGAGA
>NW_004524594.1:10561712-10582404 GCF_000260255.1 Octodon degus
GAGAGAGAGAGAGAGAGAGAGACAGACAGACAGACAGACAGACAGACAGACAGACAGAGACAGAGAGAGACAGAGACAGAGACAGAGAGACAGAGACAGAGAGACAGAGTAGAGAAGGGAGGAAGGAGAAGGGAGGAGGTAGGATGAAGGAGGGAGGAGAGAGACAGAGACAGAGACAGAGACAGAGACAGAGACAGAGACAGAGACAGAGGAGAAATGGGAAAGACAGAGACTGACAGAAATAAAGAGATAGACAGAGTGAGAGAAGTAGGCTGATTCTCGGACCTGAAGATGCTGTCTTATGCAGCTGGTTTTACTCTGCCATCTTCCACTCCCAGCCACAAGTTTAAATCGATAGTAATTTTCATCAGCTTTAAAACTTTTACAAAAATACTTTTTACAGAAATGCATGTTTAACTTAACCCAGTCCTTCATGCAGATGTTTCAGTGTATAAGGGCTTAATATTAAAATGACATTTTTAACACTGGAGTTTTTCCTTTCCACATTTATTCTAGTCTATGTAATTAGAAAAGATGATTCTTTTATAAATTTAGATGCTTTTATTTTCAAGACCAGATGCCATTTGACAGATTTTAAATTAACTCTTTATTATTGCATAAGTAACTGAGTTAAAAATAGCTAATGATGGAGCTAGAAAACATACTGGTATTCTAATATTTCCATTTTAATTAGACTTTAAGTTAGTCATTCTTTGCCTTCCTCACCTGTCTGGAACATTGAAATTTGAAGAGCAGTGTCTGCTAAATAAGTAAAGATTAAAATCAAAGTAGAAATGTAGAACTCCATGCTGTGATCTCTGGTGTGACAAGTCCTCATACATTACAGCCACAACTTATGAGCAAACATTAAATTTGATGATGGAGGATGAGATAATGGTAGCTTGTAAGTGATTTAAAATATTTACCTGATAACCCCCAAATTTTCTATGGTAATCCTTCATTTTAAGTATTTTTTTCTGTTGTTGCCAATGCAAAGAACAAACCAGAATGTGCTGTAGAAGGAAAACACTAAAAATTGCAAAAAAAAAAAACCTTATTTATGAAAGGTTTTCTTCTGAAAAACTTGCACAGAAATGAAAAAAGAATATGGACAATAACTGAAAATAATTAATTTCCCTGTAAGAAAAGGTTTGAATGTGATTTGAAATAATCCCATGATAACTTAAATGGAAATGGAATATTTTGTGCTGAATTTTTAAAAGGCAGTTATTTTGAATATTCTTTAAAAGTTGATGTGGTGGACTTTCTTCAGTTCCTTCTGTACTTTCATTTCTTTTGTTTTCTTTTAAAATAGTCCATCTTAATTTTCTCTTTCTATCGCTAAAAATTGTGACTTGGCCACCTAAATTGGTAAGAAAGAAGATGTAAAGAGTAAGGGAACTTCAGGAATTGGTTAAGAATCCTTGAATTTTATGCTGCCTTACAACAGGATTAGTGAGAGAGGAGTTGACATTTGCTTGGGCAGTGAGGACATTAGCTCCCATATGGAGTCTACTGAGTCAGGACCTCTAGGGCTGTTACAGAAATATCTGCAGGACTCTGTGGGCTGTCTAGGCTCTGCGGAGAGCATAACCACACAGGCCATTGGCTCAAGGGCACAAGGACTCTCTAGGACACTGCACAAATACCACATATACTAGAGCCCAAAATATGTATTCTCCTTTATGGTAGAGATCATACTGCTTACACATTGTCCCAAACTCCCTGCTAAATCCCTTAAGAACCACTAGACGAAGAGCCTTTGTGGTTACCCTACTTAGACCCGCTCCCCCAGTGAGGGGTAGCTCCCTTTCTTTGCTTTTAAATATTTATTTTGTTATCTTTGTATCTTTTAAAGAAATTTACCTGCACCCTGCCACCCTTGCCCTAGTTTTCATTCTTTGTCTCCTTGGGACATGACTCTACCTTCCACAACAACAGTCCTAGTTTTGCTATCCTTTACCTCCAGTGCGGCTACATGTGCTTCTGTGTCATGTTCTTTGGAATTTAGAATAGAACACAAACTACAACCCTGAGCTTTAACCCCTTCCAGTGTTCTCTGCCATTGGGAACCGGATTATGGAGACTTCTGCTTAAAATGATCTTATTAAAGGAAAGTATTTAGTTTTGGATTCTATCCATGTAAAAATACAAAAATATACCTTCTTATAGCTCTTATTTGTTATTTTACCAGAAGAATAAACAAATACAAACATTTTTCACAAATTATATTAGCATATGGAAGAGGAGGTGTACTGTATCTTTTCCCCTTGGTAGAAAAATGTGTGTTTCAAAAACTGGGAAAAGGAGTGGAAATTGTGTATTGCTGAACATGACCATTACTTACTAAATTTCAATTACAAAATAAAGGTAACAAAGTCAAGGCTTAATAATATGAACATTTAATTTTCTCTAAATTATTCTTTCTATTTTTCTATTTCTATATTTTAACTTATTCTATAAAAACAGAAGTTTCTCATGATATATTATTCTATAATTACCAGAGGAAACATTTAAAGTACTCAGTTTCCTCATTAAAATATTAGATATTCAATTGAAGTTTTAAAAATAATTTTCATAGGAAAAAATTTCTCCAATTGTATTCTTTCACCCAATACTTCCAGTAATCAAAATGTGTGTGATTTTTTTCCCCCACTAAGCAATCTTCCTATAGCAGCTAAGTATCCCCCAATTCAATTCAACTCATTTTTTTGTACCAGGGATTGAATTTAAGACCTTGCAATTGCCAGGCAGGCATCTATGCCACAGAGCTATCTCCATAGCTCAATTTAATCCTATCAAAAATTTAAATTAGTTCAGATCTCACAGGTTAAGGGTTCGGTCCCACCCCAGTGTCTAGCCCTCCAGATGCCAATCACAGTCTAAGTTCCAGATTATACATCATTTCGGTCTGACTACAACTCCTATCTGAATAGGTAGTTTTCATGATTTTCTTAGGTTTCACTTAACAGAGCTGCTCAAAGAGCCCAGAGAACAGGATATTTACTATTCCCAATTTATGACAGATATTTGAAAGGGGTAAAATGAACAGGAAGGTGAAGAGACACACAGGGGAAGGTATGGAAGAGTCCCCTGAGGTGCAAATCCAGTCCTGTAGAGTTGAAGTGTACTGCTTCTTCAGATACAAATGTGTTCATGGAAGTGAAAATTCCCCAGACTTTAGGAATTTTTAAGAAGTTTCCATCCCACATTCTGGGATCATTGTTGAGTCGATTTCAAGCATTCTTCTCCTCCTGGGAAAGCCTTCTAACCATGGTTCAAACTTCTAGCCATGAGTTATCTTTCTGGTAGCTATATCTCCCCTGCTAGAGCACAGCAAAATTCATCACCCTGGAACAACAACAAAGATACCACTGTCATCCAGGAGACAACAAAAGAATAGCAATTGTGTGTAAAAGCCAGAATCAGAGTTCAAATATTAGAAGGAGAGATCCTTCTTGCACCCTTATTTTCTAGGAAATTACAAAGCATTTTCAGAACTCTGTGAACTCTGTGACAGGAAATGAGGAAAAAGGCCAAAATATTCATTTCTTGTCTAGAAATGACAATATCACCGAGGCATCACTGAGTGACACCTGGTTTTCAAAGAGAAGCCATCAGTTTTGCCAAAAATCTTAAGAGGCTATTGGACAAGCATTTCAATAGTTTAATTACGTATTGTCTACTTATCAAACCAAAATATTATGTACTCATAGAATGGTAGCTCCTGACTCTGAAGAGGAGCTACCCCCTGGGTCACTCTTCCCAGTTCACCGCATGTGTATACCCCAGTAACAGAATAAGACTTGAAGGCTCAGAGAGGTCCCTCTGATTTAACAACCTCTGATGCACCTATGCATCCTCTGTTATAGCCTCGAGGAATAATTCCAGGGAGGCCCACAATTACTTGCACAGTATTGATGACATTAGCAAAAAGGAGAACTTAGACATAACTCCATAAAAAAAAAGGAATGACATAGATGAATTTAAAATATTGATTCAAATAGTAAAAGCCAGAAACTGAGAGTCACATATTTGGTTTTGCATTACCCCATTTTCAGTGGAGATGCCATGCAGCATAGAGCAATTTTACCGACATGTACAAATGACATTCCGAGAAACTCGTGTTCTGATGTAGCCTGCTTTGTGTATAAATATCAGGAGAACATGTCCAGGCACTGAATTTTTCTCATTTTTGTTAGAGGGTTTTTTTGCTTTTGTTTTATTTTGTTGCTGTTTTGTTGTCTTTCTTGTTTCTTGACTTTTCCTTTTTTTGTTGATTTCCTGTTTTTAGAGTGAGTTTTGTTCCATATTGGCAATAGAAAAGTTAAGCATGAATGTCTTTAAATAGGCCCAAAGGATTTTAAAATTCTTTCTTTCAGACAAAAATTTATAATATACATATATAAAAAGCATGCAGCTGATACAGGCAAGGCAGAGTGAAGAAGCCCTGGCATGCTAAGGGAGGCGAACAGAGACCCCAGCGACAATGGTAGAAGCCACAGCAGATGGCCTTGTTAAGCCAGACATGGCCAATTAAGGTTGTATTTGCCGCACTCTGTCAGCCCTGGAGGACACAGAGAAGAAAGGAAGTCGGAGGCCTCCTGGGTGCTGTGGCTGTCCCTGTTGCTGAGCTATGCGAGCCGTGGCCCTGAAAATGAGCTGCTTTTCACTTGGATTGTGTCTTTATTTAATGCGTTGCGATCGGCATTCAGAGAGTCTCAACCGCACTCGGTGTTCTTTGTACGTTTCAAAGGAGCACAAATGAAGCCTGGTTCCCCGTTGCTGTGTTTTTATTTTGTTCACATTGACTCTCCGGGACTCTTGTCTTCTTAGCAGCCCTAGTGCCAGGGACTTGTCTAAAGCAGCCCTGCAGGAAGAGAACTGAGCAAGTCACCAAAGAGTTTTCCGCTTCCTCTTAGAGTTGGCTTATATTGATCTTGGGGAAAAACACTGCCATCAAAGATCGATAGCATTTCTCAGCTACAAGGATGGCTCTACCTGATCCTTAAAAATAGATATATTTGGGTGGGAAATGAATACTACAATATACTTGAAAATAGCTTTGAATCTATCTGATATATGATTATGCACAAGGATAATTATAATATTACTAGAGAGGTATAATTTATAGATATTGCTAATTTTCTCAAGTTCTCCTCAGATACATGTTTTAGACCAAACAAGTGGCATTTTTAATCCCCCATATATTCTCTGCATCAATTTTTCTTTCTTTTTTTTTTTTTTTTTTTTTGGAGACACAGATTGTAATTCTTTGACAGTGACTAAAATTCTCACATATTTGTTTCTCTGATTTAAGTCACTAACTCCACTTTGTCCCTCTGATAAATACTAAAGGTCTTTGGAATCTTTAGTCACTGAATCCTTAATGTGAGTTTTGGGTTTAGAGAATATACTCACCAGCTACAGCTGTAATTTCAAACTGTTGTATAGAAACTCTTGAGTATTCTCTGAAATATAACTAAACTCTATTCTGACATGTTCTTTTGTCATTTAATTGATTCCAGGTTGTCTGATTTAAGTTTAAAATTTTATCTGAGCCCACAAGTGGAAGAAGAAATTGAGACAGTCTGCCATGAGTTTGTTCTATCCCTGCAGTGTAAACTTTGTGAGCCAAGAGATGTTGCTATTAATTCTCCTTATTTTTCAACATCTAAGAATCATTATCTATTTTTCAAATTCCACCTGTAGCAAACAGATTATACATTGAATTCAAATATCACCCTAGGGCTTGCAGGTTGTGAATATTATATATTCCATTCATTTCCAACAGTGTAACTATGATACAAAATAGAACACGGTATTTTCACTCCCATCAGTTGCTTGATTTAATTCCCACTTGAGTATAGGAGTAACAGGGCTTTATTTCATCGCAGGTTTTCTCCGAATATCATGCAGCTTTCAGAGGTGGCTTTTGCTGAGGATATTGTTTTGTAGTCGTTAAAGGAGCCCCTACAGACCTGCACTTTTTTCAACGGGCTAGAAAAAACTTGCCGTGCCAAATCAACTGTACTCCACAGCAGCTGTTACTGGAAAAAATGCGAAGAAGCATTCTTTCGTCTGCTTCTTTGTTGCCTTCCTCTCTTTTGCTAATTCTACAAACCCACTTTGGGTTGTGCCAAGAAGTTGCCATCTGTCTTCCATACAAAAGGTAACTGTTTCCAACATAAATGAGCAGTTTTACAGCTCTGGTGTAGAAACTTGTGGAAGTAAAACTGCAGTTAGGAGGAAGGCACCCACAACTCACATCTTGACATTCATTTTAGGGTGATGATTTTGTGCATTGCTTCTTTCTTAAAACTATTTCTTAGCAAGCTGCTGAGAACCTCAGCGGCATCATCTCTTCACAAGGGTGAAATTAAAGTCTTACATTTAAATTGCTGTGAAGCGCCGGTACTTACCCTAATCACCGTGCCTGTGACTCGAGCAAAATACCAAAGATGCTCATAAAACAAGAAACTTCTTTAAATTTCAAGTTCTTAATTATTTTCTTAGATGCCCAAAAGAAAAAAAATTCTACAACAAAACTTAGTCTCTGATACAAACTTGCGAAGAATAATTAACACTATCCCACAAATAATTCAGACTAAGTCTAAAGTTTGCATAGAGTTTAAAAAGCAGAAAATAATGTAACAAAGGGACAGTACAGTGGTTTAACATAAATGACATATTTATACTCACACATTTACATTATCTGTAAAGTTTTATATAGTTCATGATAAAACCATGTAGGGTAGTTTCCTCATTGGTTGCTTTTATATGTTATGATATAATGTAAATAAAGTAAGAAATAAATTTTCTATACACATCTTTAAAATGTTCTGATATGTTTGCTGTCTTTTATAATGCAGCTCCTCTAAGAACCTAACAAGATTACAGATATGAACTCATGATAATTTCTTTAAATGTATTTGGTTTTTGCAGTGTTTCACTCTGCAGCTCAGATTTGTAGTGATCCTCCTGCTTTAGGCCTCCCCAGCGCTGGGATTACAGGCATGCGTCACTCTGTCCGCACTCTATGGTAGGCTCAGTCACCCTGGGGCAGGGGCTGATGTGGCATGTGGTGCTGGGGATGGAACCATGATCCTCGTGCTTGCCTAAGCTTACCTAAGCAGATGCTTTAGCCCGCTAAGCTATCTCACCAGCCTCCATCATGAAATTATTTGCTTTCTTTTATTTATTTATTTTTTTCTTTTATTTATTTATTTTTGTCTTTTATTCATTTTAATGAGAAAATAACAGCAATGAAACAGTTTCAAAGCAGGTTAGTAAGACAGTTACAATAATCCTTTGTCTGGACTATATTGGATTATTTTGCTGAATTCATGCACCTACAATATTTAAATGGCAATGGAATACCCATCTCTGATAAAACTAAACAAAAAAGGAGGACATAAATGAAGGAACATTTTGTCGTGAAATGTATAGTATTTGAACGGGGTATCATGTCTGCATCTTGTAGTATTAATAACTACTATGAAGACAACAATATGCAATGTATTAATTATTGTAACTGTCCTACTAACCTGTTTTGAAACTGTCTCGTTGCTATTTGTTTCTCAGTAAAATTAATAAAAAACATTTCATGATGGTAGTTCATTAGTTGAGAAGAAATGTTTGTACCATCATGAAAATTTTAAAAGTGATCTAATACTATAGAACACTGATAGTGAACCCTTTAGTGATTCAATGAGAACAGCAGCCTGTTGTCACACAGTGCTGTAGGTTCACCACCATGCTACAGAGTGGGATGATTAGTTGTAATGAAATCAATGTTTTAGCATTAGCTTAGCAGGAGACAATGCTGGAGATATTAAGCAGAGTTCACATAGGAGCATGATAAAGAAATGGTAAGGACTATAAATTGCATGATTATCAATTTGTCTTCTTCAGTGTACTATAGATATGAGGGTTACAGTGCTGGGATCTGGATAAAGGTACACTTCATCTCTGCATTAATTCTTAGAACAGTAAGTGAAGCTATAGTTATCCTAAAGTCAAAAAAACTTGATATAAACAAATGGTTCCTCTCTTAAGGTAATGTGTCTTTCTTGATAGATTTTATAAATGTGTTGAAAAGAGCAAGCTATTACTTTAGGAAAGCTGTTTATTTACTAAAAGAAAGTAAGAGAGGAAGGAGAGTGATGGAGAAAATATATGCTGGAAATTAAAATTTTCAAAGAGGCTTTTCTGCCAAGGAGATAGCTCAGGGGCATTAGTGCCTGCCTGGCTACACAGGGACCTGAGTTCTATCTATTTCCAGTACTACTGGAAATAAAAATAAATAAATCAAAGAGACTTTTCAAATGATTTAGGTATCACACTGCCCTGAAAAGAGAAACCACAATGAGGATGGAGAGAAAAGTCTTGTTTTAGGAACAAGTGTAAAAAAAAATGAGCAGGGAATTTACATTAGTAAATATGATTATAAAGCAAAGAGAGTTATCAAGAAAGATGCACAAATTTTTAACTTGAATGATTAGATGATAAAGGCACTACTTTCTCAACTGTATTATCACAAAAGCCAACAGGAAGAGGAGAATGTTAAGGGTTCTGGCTTAGAAGCTGCCGAGTGCAATTATAGGCGAAAACAAAGACCCAAGTAAGCAGATAGCTATGGGGATGAATCATGTTCAATTTTAGTTGACCAAAATAATGAAGAAACCTTTTCCAAAAGAAAATTATTTTATCTTGACTGTTGTATAACCTTAATGAGTCCAAAGAGGCCATCTGTAAGCAGATGAGTGAATCTTGATTTATAAAATAAATTGTTACTAAATATGATGTAGGAATTGAATGGAATATTCTTAATGTAAGACTAGAATTCAGAATTGTTTCTGTTAACATTGTCCCTTTCATTTTAAGTTTTCCTTCATATCTCTATTTCCAAATTCTTGTGTCTTTCTATTACTTAAAAAAATACAAGTACTGGCACAGTAGAAAAATTGAATCAAGTTTGATTTTGAAAGAGTTCAATTCATAATGCCCTAGTTTTTCATAAATGGCATTAGCTTTTCTTTTCCATCTAGCCCTTGCCTTTTGTTTGTATGACATTGAATATCATTGAAGTGCTTGTCTCCAGAAAACATCTTAGGTATTACTTTTTCTTTATATCTGCTTCATGTACATAATTTCATGATTAGTCATCAAATGCATTTAAGAAAAACAGCTGTTCCTTATAATGTCCAAACCACAGTTTGTTTTTACCAACTTAATGCCAAATAATAAAATTCCTAATTAAAATTTGTTCTTACAAAGTGGCAGGTTCAGAAACTAGATGGAGAATGTAGGAACAGTGTTCTAAAAGGATAAGTTATTTTAGCCTTCAGAGTTCCATCACATTAGGTATTGTCAGGGCTGCAGCCTTTCCCCCACCCACATACATAGTTGACCTACTAAGTAGTCCATTAGTTCTGCCACTTAGACCATGAAACTAATAAAGCTAGCATTATACATTTAATTGTCCCCAAAGACTATTCTAGAGCTATTGCAACTTTATTCGTTCTAAACTGTGAAGACATCTGTCTATCCTACAATTTCACTTAGCCGATTATGAAATGTGTTGAACAAGCTAAGCAGCACTACACAAAAACAGAAAGTTCAAGTTTCTTGTTGATTGAGGACACATCTGACTTACTCTGTAACGATACAACTCAGGCTGGAGGATAAAGCTGGCATAACACATCAGTCAAATAAGAGACTAATCAAATGCTCCAAGGGAGACGCTTCAATATATTTCAGCCAATTTCAGATCATTATTAATTAGAGATAAGTGGTTTTATATTTTTCCCCATCACCATTTAGTCTAGACCTTCTAAAAGTACATCTTTTTTGTGGCTGCCATAGGCAGTTTGATCATAATAGTATGTGGAGTTCAGCTGTTGTTTGCCTTCCTGATTCTTACGACAACACTTCTAGGACATGGAAAATGGCATAGAGCCCTTTTAAAACAAAGAAAAGCATCATTAATACCTCTTATACTAGGTATAAGAGGTGGCACATACCTGTATCCCAAGCAATGGAGAGGCTGAGACAGAGGGATGACCACATATTTGAGGACAGACTCACTATACAATGAGCTTAAGGACAGTCTGAACTATGTAGCAAGACCCCATCAGACAAGAGTTTACTTGATATGTGTGTACTCCATGAAGTTAACCTCTTGGAATGGATCCTCTATGCCTTGTTCCCTAATGACTGGCTAAGGTTAGAAGGGAGTTGTGTAGGTGAGGTTAAAGCAAACACCGAAAAGCGTCAGAGGCAGTAGGCTAAAAGGTGACTGTGCCCACAAAGAAAGACAAAATGTAAATAGTCAGGAAGAAAAATAAAATCAGTGAAACCAGAATGATGAAGCAGAAGATGGCCATGTTTTCAAAGCAGCTGCTATTTCTTCTATAAGAGAAGATACCTGAACATGGAATATTGTCCAGGCATACTCATCACAGAGAGAAGGGCCAAAGATTCAAATTCAGTCCAATTACAATTCCCTAAGAATCAATAAGAATTTCTAAGAACCTCATTTTTCTTACATCGCTAAGGTCTCCTGATCAAGAATGCTGGTGTGGGAGAAAAAAAAAAAAGCAGTGAGAGCTTGTAGTTTCAGTGCAATAGAAAAAATGCTGTACTAATCACAGGGGTCCAGCCCTCACAGAGGGGACCAGGGTAGAGGGAGGATGGAATGCAAAGAAAGAAAACAAGGGTCAGGAGGTCTAGAATGTTGGTCCAGATAATGTATTTATTTTGCTTCAAGCTTAGAAACAGGAAGTTTTGATCCTGCGCCCAACATCTTTCTTAGTTAACTTTAAATTTTTTAGTTAACTAATATTTTACTGGGGCCAGAATAGTTTTCCAGGAGCAAGCTGATGAGCAGAAGAAACAGAGTCCACTGTTGGGATCACTGAGCAAACTGCAGGTTAAGGAAGCTGGGCATGTTGCCACATTTTACTTCTTTCTTATCAAATATCTCTACAGCAAGGTCAAGCCTTTCGATCTGTGCTCCAACTACTAACCATAACTGCCTTGATAAACTCAGTAAGCTGCTACTGCATTCTTTCAGTAACCCTTTTCTCATTGCTGGGACAAAATACTTGACACCCAAAATTAAGGAAGAAAAGGTTTATTTGGATCACAATTTGTGCAGGTTTCAGTACATACTCAGCTGGCTTCAAGGCTGGGTGGCATGGCACAGGAGCAACTGGTGAAGACCTCAAAAGACAGCAACAACAAGAACAAAGAGAGGAGCAGAAGCAGCTGCTCTCCCCTTTCCTCATATTGTAAGCAGGCTACCCTGGGGTGAGGCATAGAATTCACACAAGATCTCTGCTCTCCTCTTGCACAGGATGAGGATGTTTACAAAATAAGAACCATGGCTCCCTGCTGAGTCACTTAATTAAGCTTCTAAACTTCTCAAGTTAACAAAATGTATCAAACAGTATAATCCACCCCTTGTCAACTTGACAACTGGATACAAATTTTAAGACCAGTTTTCAGACACACAAAGACACTCATATTTATAAAATTTTGCAACTTGGACATTACAACACAGCTTTAATAATCCTTAAGAACCAGTATTAAGCTTATCAACATTGTGTTATATTAGAACCATAACATTATGTCCATGCCCCCCCCAAAAGACTCATGCACATCCATTAATGCAAAGGAAGGCATTTAGTCTATCTGCAAGACTTGTCAAAGTCCTAACAGATACAGTATTGAAAAATCCAAGTCCCAAGTTAAACACTTCCGATATTCAATGGCACAAGTAAAACAATAGCATTCCAAAGAGTAAAAACAGCAGGATACAAAGCATTGGGACAAAAGCAGGTACCAAATCCCAGAGGGCAAACATTAAGTCCTGAGGTAATCTGTGGCAAATTGTGAGATCCATGTGGTTCCACCTCTGTGGCACTTCTGCTGGTTGTAGCTCACATGGATTCTCCAAACTTCTGGGGTTTCCACTGAATAGGCTTTTCACTCATTGCTTTACACACTGCCATACCAGGGGCATACTGGCTGGTCTCTCAGCCCCTCTGAAACCTAGGTGGAAGCCTTGTTAACCTCAGAATTACTACTTTCTGGATGTACCTAAAACTAATGACATGTAAATGATGCCAAGGTCTGCCAGCTGGAGCATTAACCAGGTTTTCTTCTCTCTTGGCTGTAGGGGTTGAGGGCTGGATCATTGAACACTCTGACCCTGATTCTGCAGAAAAATTCTCTATGTTGCCACCATTTTGGATTCTGATGTAGCCTCTGCCTACATTCTGAAATGCTGTGCTCTCTGGCATTCTCCTCAAATCAAAGTCCCTCAACCTTGCAGTTCTGAGGGTGCAAAGGTCAAGGACCTATAGCCTCCTGTGATGCCCTCATAGCATCTTTTTTATTCTCTTGTTCCTCCTGAGCAATGGAGATCTCAGCTTCATCTTTGCAGTCCACAGGTTTCCTTGTTCTTTCTTTCTAGCCAAGCTTTCTCAACATTTTAAATCATCCTGCTGGGCTCTTTGCTCTTGATTCTCAACAAAAATCTGATTAAAAGCCCCTAATAATAGCCATGCCACTGCCTCAACATTCAACTTCCTTCAATTTTGTTTTTCCAGATTAACCAATCCATCATGCTTAATCCCAGTCTCGGGCAGTCTCCAGACATGAGTAAATACAGACAAACTTTCTGCCAAGCCATAACATACATCATCTGAAGTTCAACAACCAATGCAGTACTTCATCCCAGCAGGAACCTCCCCAGGTTGGTCTCTACAGGCAGGATTTCTATCAGCATTCTTGTCTTCTGAGTTCTGACCAGAATCTCCCACAGAGAACTGGAAGCCTTTCATTGTTTCTCTTTCAGGTGACATCTCAGAACCTTTCCTATCTCTTTCCATAAGCCATTTCAAAGGCTCATAATCCACATGGTCAGGTCTATAGTCATAGCAATGACCCTACTCCTGCTATCAAACTCTGTCTCAGCTACCCTTCTGTCATTGCTGGGACAAAATAGCCACACCCAGAATTAAGGAAAGAAAGGTTTATTTAGCTTGGAGTTAATGGACTTTTCAGTCCATACTCAGCTTGTTCCATGCTGGGTGGTATGGCTCAAGAGCAGCAGTTCCAGACAGCAAAAGATGACAAAACAATAAGAGCAAATGGAGGAACAGCAGCAGCTGCTTTTCTCCTTTCCTTATATTATAAGCAGACTACCCTGGGGCAGGGGTTTCAAACTCACACAATGTCTTCGCCCTCCTCTTGCAAGGGATGAGGATGTTTACAGAGTAATAACCCTGGCTCCCTGCTGGGTCACTTAATTAAACTTCTAGACTTCTCAAGTAGACACAGTATATCAACCAGTACACATACTTAAGAACTATGGGAATCTGATAGCACCAGTACAATGTGGCGGTGCCATTTCTTATCCTATCCTACTTGCTATCTAACAGTAAGTTTACCATTTTGACAAAGAACCTTGGTTCTATGGGATTGATCCTCACATTAGGAAGACATAATAAAATAAGTAAGAGAACTTAATTGATTATAAATGCTAAAGAGAAAAACACAGGATTAGAGAGAGAAAGGGTGTCCTAATTCTTGTATGTGGAGGTGCTATGTTGCACATGTGACCTCAAAATACATCTTAATGTCGTGACTCATGAGCACAGTGAAAAAGTAGACCCAAGAAATGGAGACATTGCCAGTTATATGAACCCTTAGAGTGGACAAGATGAAAATATATCTTAGAAGAAACTTTTTTTTCTTTTTTGGTTGAACTAGGGATTGAACTCAGGCCCTTGTGTTTCCCAGGCAAGTGCTTATTCTACTGAGCTATCTCCCTGGCCTCTTAGAAGAAACTTTATAAGATCAAAAATTGCCCTGTTTTATAGGCAAAGTTTTTACTTACAATCTTGTAAAAATTTCTCCCCTCAGGCCTTATAAATACAATATGGTATGACATTGCAGGAAATATGTTGCCACAGTATTATTCTAATAAAGATTGTCTTAAAATACACTTCATAATAAGAGAATGACATATGCATTGTATTAATATTAAAAAAATGAAGTAATGGTTTCAAATACACAGCATTTTAAAATGCAGATTTGATACACACTGAAATTTAGAGACTAGGGAAAAATTTATAGATAATGATCACTACCTATGATTGCCTATCTGGCCATATTTCTGAAACATTCCCCCTTAGAGGAGGCAGAGAAAAATTGCGACTGTTTTCTTAGCCTGAAAGAAATCCTTGCCCAGTTAAAGATTCTGAGGCGCACATCTGAATTAGATGATAAAGCATAGAAGGACTGGATTATTCAAGAAATTAAAAACAAGAAAGGAATGGGAACTTATGTTAGCTTTTACATCGATAGGAGAAAGAAATAAAGTATAAATCCACTCCAGCTAAAGGCCACAGCTTGTTCCTTTGATGTGGTGCTGTGCTGTATTTATTTATCTATTATGGGAGCCTGAATTCCCATTAGTGAGTGGGAAATATTGTAGCTGACACAAGACAAATGTCTGAAATGAATTTTCTCTGATGGAACCAAATTAATCTTTCACTGTAATTATCCTTTGACCTAAAGATTCTGTCAATTTTTAACCTTTTCACCCCAGAACTTTTGTCAAACAAATTGGTTTGAATAAGAATTAAATATTGTTACTGTTATATTTCTGACTATATATAGGGATACACATTCCCTAAGAAGTAGGATATTGGTCTATAAATGCTACCTTTTTTTAGAAAAATGGCTTTCATACTATTTTTTACAAATTGCCCTTGCTTTTCCTGGTTAATAGAAAACACTCTAATAGTTTAGAGTCAGGTTGACCTAGTTTAAATGCTAGCCCTGCTGGAAGTTATGTGAAATTCAAAAAGGATTCACTCCCTGAAACTAATTGTTCATCTGACAAATGGAATTACGAATTCTACTTTTCTCTTACTAAAGCTACCAAAATCAAATTGATGTAAATCTCTCTCATGGTTCCTTTGCTTTCATTTCTGGGACAAAAATATCCAATACCCACAATGAAGGAAGGAAAGGTTTATTTAGCTTAAGTAGAGATTCCAATCCATACTCAGCTGGCTCCAAGGCAGAGTGGCACACGGCAGAGGGCAACCATTCATGGTGGTGGAAAACAGAAAAGAGCAAAGAGAGTGGCTGCAGCAGCTAGCAAGCCTTTTTCACTTTCTTAATTCATATACAGACTATCTGCCCCCAGGGAGGGTGTAGCACTCACATCCATAATCCCAGCATTGGATCATAAATTAATCACAAATTTTGGAAGCTGTCCCATGACTGCATGAGGCTTTGGGGGGGATATCTAGACATAAACCATAACAATCTCCTAGCCTATTTAATTAACATGTTTTTATCTTTCTAACATCTCATTTGCTTAGTCATGTGAGTTAACATAAATCCAAAGTTCATAAGCATTATAATACAACTAAAAATATTTTATTGAAGAAACTAAAATACAGATGACAATGGCGTCTACCTTCTAATATTATGCCTGTGTTTGGTGCTTTCTGAAATAAAAATGCTTTTCATAAACTCAGTTCCTGTGATCTGTTTGTCATTATAAATCATGGCCAAATATGTAATGAGGATCAGCCAAATAGATCAGCAGATTAAAGTACCTGCAAGCAGGTACAGGGGCTGGGGGTTTGATCCCTGGGCCTGCTGTTCTGGCCCCGCCCCCAGGGCACACTGAAATGGCAATTGAGACTGGGTGTGGTAGAACATGTCTGTAATGCCAGCACTTGGGAGTCTGTAAACAGGCAGATCACTATGAGTCCAATCTAGTAGTGAGACCCTGAACACCCTGTAGACCTTTCCCTAAAATTGCCACATAATGACGTCTTAGAATTCAACAAACACTATGCTTAAAATGTATGAATTCCATAATGGTAGTCCCTAATGGTTGATGCATTGTGTCAATCTGAGAAGCTGAGTTTAACCAAGTGATTGACCAGGAGTCCTGGGACCTCACTTTATAAACATTCCGAGTCTGTGGAAGAAGACACAGAGCTGGTGTGAGTTCTACAGCTGTCCTCCTCCCCAACATGGTAGCCCACTTACAAGTAAGGGTGGAAAAGAGACTCCCACGACTTTTCCTCTTGCTGCTTTTGCTGTCCTCTGACACCTTGAAGTGTTGCCCCTCACAGTGACACCCTGCATTGGAACCAGCTGATTATAGACTGAAACTTCCACAAACTGTGAACCTAATAAACCTTTCTTATTTAATATGGGGTGATGGGTATTTTGTCTCAGCAATAAGAGAAGTGAAACATAATGTCATTATACTATATATGTATATATCCTATTATAACTGTGTTAAAATATAATTGCAATTTTTCATCAGAGTTGTATAAGAAGGATTCTGATATTCTGATTGCTTTATTTTCTTTGCTTATGGCTTTCATGCCTGACTATGTGCAGAAGCTTTCTATATTAAAATTTTTATTCTTGATTGCTGTATATTATTGGCCAATATAAAACTACTGTATGCATGGGACAAATCATGCATTTTCATAAGTCTGACCCCTCTATATACCGTGTATCTTAGAATAAGTTAAAAATGTTGATGCTTGTATGATAAGCAGAATCAGGTGAAAAGTAAAGATCGACACCTAAAGCAAATTATCTCTGGTATGTCCTAAGATGTGACTAGAAAACTGGATTTATTATAGCATAAGACAGCTTCATTTTCAAGACGTCAAAAACAGCAAATTATCACATTTGAATCTTGCTCTTTGGAATGTGTTGGTTTGACGGGAACCCTTAAGTACAAGATGATCATTAAAATATTATTTACAATATAACAAGTATCAGTTTTTCTCTATTGCTTGGGGTATGTAGAAGAACACACTTCCTACATCTGTTGAAGCAGGAAACATTATGTAACAGTCCTTCCAAGTGACTGAGAGTAAAGAGATATGTACCACTTCTAGGTTAAACCATTTTGGGGGAATTGCTTTTGGAACATGTGCATAACATAGCTCATTTCGTTTTTTTTCATAATTCCCTTTTCTTTCTGTTCTCCTTCTCTCCTCCTTTCATCCTGCTTTTCTCATGTCCATTCCTATTGACATTACTAATTTTAGAACATAGCTGTATTCTACTTATTTTCCCTTCTACTCTCTCTCACCCCTTGGCACACCTTCCCATTTGCTAGATGCCCACCCTCTTTTCTCCTATTAATCCTGCATTATTCTTTTTGTACTCTGCTTGCTCAAATGAAGAATATCATCAGGCACTTTGCTGTCTCTTGTGGAAGACCACTAAGACAGCTCTTCTTGAAGAAAGATCATCTGTCACCATTTTGCCTAAACCTTTTCCTAATTCTGTGTATTTATATGTACATAGATGTCTAAGATAATGCTCTCCCCTCTCAAATGGCTTTAAGCAGTGCAAATGGATCTGGCTGACATCCTGATGCATAGCTATTGCAGCAATGTGACAGGTCACTGATGCCCTACCTACAGCTCCCTGCTACTAAGTTTGAGCTAGTCTGAGGGATGTCACACTGTTGGCAGTGACTGAGTGTTCACAGAGTCCCTGACATCTTAGAGAAAAAGACCAGACATTAAAGCTGGGGCAACAGGCCAGAAATACTAGGTACTTCCCCAAATTGTTATGTAGTTCTATCACACACTTGGTGATACGATTCTTCCAAACAGACACCACCACCACCCCAAAAAAAAGCAAGTCACCTCTTCTATAATTCAGAAAACTTCCAAACACAAGTGGCTTTGGGAGTAGTTTTAGATCTCAACCATAGCATCATCTTCCTCTCAAAAATATGGTTTAGTTCATTTTTTTAAAACAATTTCTACCTGAATCTTTTGCCCATGTGACTTGGCTTCAAACACAGATAAGGAATAAAAAGCTAAACAGAATTTCATGGCAGAAGGAAGAGATAGCATGGTCAAAAGCAATGAAGCCAAATGAAGCATCGTATATTTAAACAGATCACTGCAACTAAAGAAGAAATGAAGAGGTTCAATTATATTATCACCAAGTGAACAGCAGGAAAACAAAAGAGGTACATTAGGAGGAAATATGTGTGACATGATGTACTTTATAATTTATTAAATCAAAACCATGGAAGTGTTTAAGCAAAGGGGGCAGGTATATTTTAGTCTCTAATCAAATACCAGTAGATTGCATGACAGAAGAGAAGATGCTAAGAAAGCTGTTTAAAAATCCCATAATGCTTTTCTCAAGGAATAAAAATGAAAGCAACTATGGTCATGAAAATGATGAAAGCAGATCAAGTTCTGAGACCTCTGGATAAGTGAAAGCTATTTGTAGGATTCTGGCTTGAACAATTAAGTTGAAGATGGTGCATCAAATATGATATACAATATGTGGTTCCTTTAAAGGAGCCATTAGCCACTTACCCCACCTGATGTGTACAGATAACCCTGACTGAAGAATATTATCTTCTTGTAGAACTTTACACAACTCTTCTTAGAAGTAAAAGGCATTATGACACTATATTAAATATCCCCATTCAGTGACATATGAAATTTTGCCAACTTGGAGTATTCTCTACAACGTAGAATTTTCAGGGTTCTGTGTAATCCTCACTGCAGCACACCCACTATATTAAAATAGTATCTATATTTTTTTCTCTACAAGACTTTTAAAACCTGACATTTTCTTAATCATTTATATCAAAAATTATGTTGGGAAGAAATTCAGGTGCTACTTGATTTCTTTCCATTCTTTCTTTTCAATTTAATAGTAGTGGCTTTATTATACTTTAATAATTAAAATTATTTGAGCTTCGCTCTACTCTCTGATCAGAATACTTCATTTATATTATTCATCTTAAAATGCTTTATGTATATATATCTTTTCTTGTAAAACAGCCCCATAAAGGTTATCTCTCTCCATGGATCTTTATAAAACTACTTAAAGGGATGTAAATTCTTCCAAAGTTCAACAGAATTTTCTGTGCTTATTCCAACACCTTGTTCAAAAAGAAACTACTTGTATATTGATAACTTTAAAGAGGATGTCTTACCTCAAATGGTACATTAGAATTATATGATGGGACAAAAACTGGGTCATAAATAACCTACCCTACGCCTACATGATTCTTAGAAAACTCATAAATACGATTCATCAAGTATAAATATGAGCTGAACCTTAATAAAAGGTTTCCAATCATGTAGTATAGGAATAGAAGTGAAAACTTTAGGTAGGATAATTTAAAAAAGAATGAGAAAACAAGAAATGTCTCAACATTTTAGTGGAAATTATTATTATTGAATCAATTCACTTTCATATATATAATATTTTTTCCTTTATCTCCCCTTTGTCTTTTTTTCAGCTATTAAATTATTGCAGACACAATTTCATGGTAATGAGATAGAAAGTTCATGAGTCACTGGAGATAAAAAAAAAAGGGGGGAAATTGTCATGCCCAGTGTCAGGGTTTGGATCTGAAATATTCTGCAAAGGCCTCTTGTGTTCAGAAGTGGGACTTTTGGAAGGTGATTGGATTATGTGGGCATATGGCTGACTTGCTACTAAGAGATGGGAACTGGTTAGAGACAGGTCACTGAGGAATCTGAAAGTTGTATCTCCCCCTTGGCTGTAACCTTCTCTCTCTTCTTTCTGGCCACAATGATTTGAAAAGCTTTTCTTTACCCAGGCTTTTCAGTCATGTAGGTTCTCATTAGAAGAATGTGTTGGACACAGACAGTGTTTCCGTAAGAAGGTTGGGGTGAAGTTGTGTGAGTTAAGCTGGGAGTGCAGTGATGGTCCCAGAAAGTAGTTGATGCAAAGAACAGGGAAAACCTGCTAAGGAAAACCACAGTCAGTGAGAGAGGCTTCCACGAGATAGCACAGTAGTGCTACAGCATGTATTAGTCAGGGATGGGACCCAAGCCCTTTGTGGTACACGTCTTACTATAACTTACCCAGGATGCTGGACCTGCAGCTACTGGATTTAATATTTGCCTTGATGAGTTTTAATCATTCTATGTTCCATCAGAAGTATTGGATCCAAAATGTGTGGCACTGTGATTAAAGGTGTAATGCTGGGATTATGGATGAATAATGACTGAATTAGTCAACTGATTTATTTATCAATATTCTGGTTGTACATAATGGTAAGGTACACCTCAGTGTAGGGTGAAACCTCCAAAAGAAGAGTAACTAGAGATGATAACAGGGAAGGACAGATTTGCTGCTTGCTGTCTCCTGCCTGCCCTGCTACACCATGGACTGATTCTTCTCTACCAAGCTCTTCTTCCATGCCACCTTCCTTTGAAGCCAACTGACTAAAGCCTGAAACAACTGTGAACTGAAAGAAAACCTTTCCTACTTTAACATATGATTTTGGATACTTGTCTCAACAACAAGATAAGTAACTAAGACGACCCTTTTATGTGAAAATCAAATGTACCTTAAATTTGGTTAACAAAAATTTTAAAAGAAACTATAATAAGGAACATATTGCACATCTTCTATCAGAAATATCAATCTACATATTTTTACAAAGTATCAATTAGAGGGACATCCTGATTGGGAAAAATGTTATTATATGTGAACTCATCTATATGATAAACATCAATTTTACACAGTTCTGAATACAAAAGTTGCTCTGATACTCCCAGAACAATTTTGACTGAGATTATAGGTTATAAAGGGGATTCTTAGAAGAGAT
>NW_004524594.1:10582504-10583777 GCF_000260255.1 Octodon degus
CAATATTCTGGTTGTACATAATGGTAAGGTACACCTCAGTGTAGGGTGAAACCTCCAAAAGAAGAGTAACTAGAGATGATAACAGGGAAGGACAGATTTGCTGCTTGCTGTCTCCTGCCTGCCCTGCTACACCATGGACTGATTCTTCTCTACCAAGCTCTTCTTCCATGCCACCTTCCTTTGAAGCCAACTGACTAAAGCCTGAAACAACTGTGAACTGAAAGAAAACCTTTCCTACTTTAACATATGATTTTGGATACTTGTCTCAACAACAAGATAAGTAACTAAGACGACCCTTTTATGTGAAAATCAAATGTACCTTAAATTTGGTTAACAAAAATTTTAAAAGAAACTATAATAAGGAACATATTGCACATCTTCTATCAGAAATATCAATCTACATATTTTTACAAAGTATCAATTAGAGGGACATCCTGATTGGGAAAAATGTTATTATATGTGAACTCATCTATATGATAAACATCAATTTTACACAGTTCTGAATACAAAAGTTGCTCTGATACTCCCAGAACAATTTTGACTGAGATTATAGGTTATAAAGGGGATTCTTAGAAGAGATAATGACAACTGATTGAACAAAAAATAGTGAAAGAAAGTAGCGTCTTTAAAACCTTGGAGAAATTAAAAAGATATCCTGGCAGAAAAATATTCTCTTCTAATAACAGTCTACTTTAATATTATAATTTGTAAGTAGAAATAAAGCAATTAAAATAGAAATGTCAGAAGTATTTTTCATGAAGAATTACAAATCATTTTATTGAAGTGCATTACATTCTCTTCACTACTAAAAGGATAAAAATAATAGCACGGCTTTTATTATTTTAATTTTTATTTTTTACTCACAAAATGTCTAATTTGCCTTCTTGCAATGTGAACAGTATTTATCTGTCTATGTCTTGTGTCTACAAAATAATCTGCTAGTGTAGAAAAACACTAGATAGTGTTAAAATTGAAATACTGCTCATTTTCTGATTTTTTTTTCCCAAATAGTCAAGGCATGAACAAGAGCAGAATTAGTTGGTCTCTCAGAGCTTAATTTACAAAGGATTATAAAAGACCTGAAAAAATTTAATGTCCACTCATATCTCTAATAGCACAAATCATAAAACAATGATAAAATACATACAGCAGCACGTATTATATTAAGTACATATTTAGAATTTATTCCCATGTATTTTATAAAATCAAATATCTAAGTGTATCACTTTATCCTTTGTGAAACATTGAAGCAGAGTGTTGAGTTAAGGGTGCA
>NW_004524594.1:10585122-10587016 GCF_000260255.1 Octodon degus
TACAGTCACCATCCACAGGTCCCAGCTATGATCATACAGGTTCTGCAAAGGCAGCAGATATGAACTATATCACCATATTTCATATTTATAACCAGAGTAGACACAATTAATGTTGAAGATGTTACACATAGAATATAGATGTTGCATTTTAAAGGGATACAAAATAAAATGTCTACACATTATGAAAAAGTAGTCGGAGATAGATTTTTACATTATAAATGTCAACAGTGTAATAGTAATAGCTCTGTGACATGCTGAAGGGTTAAATCGATGTGAATTTTTGTTAGAAATGTTGGTTTATGGTCCCTTATTCTGATACCTTTGCAGGAAAAATAAATGACCTGTTGAACAAAGAAGTACATGATTTAAATTTGCTATGAGATTAATCATTCTATTGAGATGATCATGTGATTTTTATCATTAGCTCCCTTGATAAGATGTGTTACATTTATTGATTTACATTCGTTGAACCATCCCAGCATTACTAGAATGAATCCTAATTGGTTATGATGTATAATCTTCTTGGTGATCTGCTGCATTGTGTTTGCCAGGATCTTACTGAGGATTTTTGCATTTATGTCTGTTAGGGAGATTGGCCTGTGCTTCTCTTTTTTGGCCAAATCGTTCTTTGGTTTGGGTATCAGGGTAACATTTTCTTCAAAGTCTAATAACTGTTTATGATAAAAACCTACAGAAAATTATAATATATGGTTTTATCGCTATATGGTAAGATCTATCTATAAAAAAAAACTCAATAGCCAGCGTCAGACTAAGTGGCCAAAAATTGAAGGATCTCATGCTAAAATCAGGAACAGGATAAGGATGTTTGCTATCACTCTCACCAATCCTCCTCAATATATTTATTCAAATATTAGTCAGAGCAGTTATACAAGAGGAATAAAGGAATATAGACATGGAAGAAGTTAAATTATCATTATTTTCAGGTGATATCATAATTTTAAAAAAGACGCCAAAAAACTTCACATTTAATAAATAAATTCAGTACCATTGTTGAAAAGAAACACAGCATAAAAGAAATCAGTATCATTCCTGAACACAAATAGCAAACTCATGGAAAGAAATTATGGAAACCATATCTTTCACAACATTGTAAAGAAATGAACTACTGAGGAATCAAAGTAACAAAGGAATTAAAACATCTCCATGTTGAAAACTTCAGGATTCTGAAAAGGAAGATAGAAGGAGACATTAGAAATGGAAAGAAAGCCCTTTCTCTTTAATAAGTAGGCAAAACCAATGTAGTAAAAATGGCCCTACTTCCAAAATAGCTATGCAGTTTTAATGCAATCACAATGAAAATATTATGCACATAACTCATAGAATTAGATAAAAACATTCATAAAACTCACTCAGAACCAGAAGAAACCTCCAATAGCTAAAACTATTCTAGGTAACAAAGGCAATGCATCACAAAGTCAGGGCCTCACAATCCCTGACTTGAAGTTCTATTACAGAGTTACTGGCAGAGCAGTATGATACTGGCAGAAAAACGGACCTGAGGACCAATGGAATAGATTAGAAGGTGCAGAAACATTTGTAAACACACTTATTCACCTTATCTCTGACAAAAGGGCAAAGCATGTTCAGTGGAAGAAAGATAGCCTCTTTAATAAGTAGTGCTGGAAAAACTGTCTTTCCACACACCAAAGACTAAAACTAGAACCATATCTCTCACTGTGCTGTAAATTAAAATCAAAATGGATGAAAAAGACAAATGCTAAGAGAGAAACACTAACTCCACTGGATGGGAAAATAGGTAGAAATCTGGAAGACATACTCACAGACAAATGCTCCATGAAGTAAACCCCAATCCCATGGGTAATATTACAGATAATCCACATTTGGGCTCTTATTAAATTCTTTTGCATAGCAA
>NW_004524594.1:10595096-10596387 GCF_000260255.1 Octodon degus
CTATTATGGGCTACTGGACTCTTTTAGAATATTTTGCTGAGTTTACACACCTATAATATTCAATAACGGAACTTAGAAAAAATGGGGTATGCCGATGAATGTCCATTTTGTATCTGTGTATTCAGGGTGGTTGGGATGGATATATAGTTGCATTCTCTTAATGAATAGAATGATTTGTTCTAATGGTGTTTGTAAATAGGATCTCAGGTCCGCATCTTGTATAGCAATTAACCACTAAGAAGAATATATGCAGTGTATTATTTGTTGAAACGGTACTTCCGATTTCATTTGAAACTTTCTTATTGCTATCTGTTTATCAATTAAATTTTGAAAAAAAAAAACAGGATTGTAGGACAGTTAAAATAACTAATGCATTACATATTGTTGTCTTCATAGTGGTTATTCATAGTACAAGATGCGGACATGATATCCTGTCCAAGCACTATTAGTACAAATCTTACTTCTCATTGAATTGAGAGGATTGGTTGCATGTCTACCCTAACTATTTTGTATATACAGATACAAAATGGTCCTTCATTTCTGTCCCCCTTTTTCACTTAGTTTTGTGAGTGATAGGTATTTGAATAGATTTTGACCAGATTCTCATGGGAATGAACCCTGTGCCATATATGATTCCCCCAAAATTTCCTGTTAGAACCGGTAACTCAACACATATTGTGATGGGGTGAAGTTGTTAAAACGTGATCCGGCCATGAAGGTTGCACCCCATGATGGAAATGATTCTCCCTGTACACAGGATTGAAGCTGAGTTTCATCCTCTAGCTAGTGTATGTCCTCTACCAGGTGAGAGATCAGGCTCCAGCTTTGACCTTTGTCAAAGAGCCCTGGGCCCTCATGACATATCAAGCATACTAGTGCTTTGAGTTCAAACTTGTCAGTGAAGAAATAGATTTCTGTTATTTGTACATTCCTCAGTCCCAGGTATTGTGTTATAGCAGCACATTGCGTGAGACAGCTATGTGTCTCCAAGGAGGAATGTAATTACTATGAGTTACGACAATCTATATTTCTCTCTGATATAATTTACTCTGAAATTTTCATTCTCTATAATTTTGATTTGCAAATGTTTATACCTTGCATCCTTATTTAACACATTCGCTAGTTCTTCTCTTATTGAACTTGTTAAAATAACAATTTTAGTTTTTTTTCCACTAATGTACCGTATCATTGTAGATCAGTTAGTATTTTTTAAACCCAGAGACAGTTTATTTACATTTTATCCTTGTATACAGTGTAAATAAAAATTGATTTAATTGTCTAAAAAAAGAAA
>NW_004524594.1:10596641-10602285 GCF_000260255.1 Octodon degus
TTTAAGTCCAGACATTGGAAAATCTGTCCCATGATGTTTAGGAAAATTTCATGGAGTGGCATGGAAGTTACTGAGAAACCCTTTACCAGGAGGGGAAAATTTGTCATCTCCTGGATTCAATGCAATGGAGATGAAGGACTGCAAGTTCTGAAGGTTTGTGGGGAAGGTACAGAATTAGGAGATTCTCAGAGAGTACTACATCTTGGTGACTCTGATGACACTAACACTGAAGTGGTCCTCAAAGGTTTTGATATATATATAATTTAGTACAGGGTGTCACTACACAGCTCAGACTCATGGTGATCCTCCTGTTTTCAGCCTCCCCTGTGTTGGGTTTACAGGTGTGCACTACCACTCCCAGTCTCAGAGGTGGGTTCAGTGTGCTGGGGGCAGGGCTGGTGTGGCATGTGGTGCGAGGAATCGAACCCCTGTTCCTGCTCTTGCCTAAGCAGGCACTTAGTCCGCTGAGCTATCTCGCCAGCCCTTGCAATGATTCTTAGTAGTATGCTGGAGCTTGTATTTTTACAGAGCAAAAAGAGCTGTTCATTGTATGTAGCTCTTAACAAATTAGTATACAGCAATGATACTAGATATACTGAAATTTCCCATGCTGGAAATACTCACAATAGAAATTGAAATGAAAACATTAAAATTAGACTGCTTTAAAGATCAATTATCCATCTATAGCTTGTTATGATTCTCTGCATTTAATACATAAGAAATTAAACAAAAATATTTAAAACAAAAGAATACATGAATTTATACGTGAAGCCAGGAAAATTGTTATGAATTCATTCAAGAGAAATAAGAAGGTAAGTAAGTCCTTATCATTACTAAGAAAGTAGTTTCAATATGTGGACCTCTTGGAGAGTTTTAGGGGCCTGTGCTGTCCTATGTGTTTAGGACTACCATTTAGCATCATGTTAGTTAGGATCTTTTTCTCTCTAGCTGTTATATTTCTATACAAGTGAACAGAATATATACAAACAAAAGGTAAAATAATTAGTATTTGCTTAAAACAAAATAAGCAGAGGATTTACTTTATGAGATTTTCTCAACTCAATATGGTAACACTGTCATCCTGATTAAACTTTTTAAAATTTGTATCTATTTATCTACTTGTTTATTTAATATAGGGTCTCGTTATTCAGTTGAGACACCTAGTGATCCTCCTGTCTCAGTATTTGCAGCACTGGGCTTCCAGCTATGTGGCAACATGCCTGGTTTCGGGGTGGCAAGATGCACCCAGGAGTCCAGGGCCTGCAGGGCATGCAGTACCGGGGATGGAACTTGGGTCCTTATGCCTGCCAGGCTGGCACTTAGACCACTGAGCTATCTACCAGTTCATCCTGCTTGTAATTAAGGATTTTTTGTATTGTAAATTAGAAAACATGTAGCAGAAACTTTTTTTATGGTGTGGAAAAGGAAGCACAATTGCAGATCTAAGTTATTCAGGTCTATAAAAGTCAGCTGGAATGATGTGTAAGTGCTTGGACTATAATATGCTTCAGTGATAGAAAAAAATGATATATCTCCTGGAGAGAGAGATTAGTGAGAAAGCATAATTAGGATTGATTTACAGGCTAATGACAGAGTATCCTAAGAGATGCCAACAAACACAGGAATGTACAATGCTTTGTAAATTGCTTGTGGTTTTAAAGTAACTTGTACATAAATGCTGAACACCAGTAGAACTAATTTTAGTCAACAGAATATTTTACTGCTTTTGATAACCGAGTATGCCTATAGGCAATTCAGATTTATTGAGTGTCATTTTTTCTAACCATCATCTCAGCATCATTGTGAGAGTTTTCTTTTGTCATATTAACATGTTCCTACAAACTCACACACTCAGCATCCAAAAACAACACACATCTGTAATCTCACAGTTGGCTGAACAGTATGCTCTATGTGAATCTGTATAATACTGCATTCTTATTGCAAGGTTCAGCTGAACAGGAATATGCCCCATATTATTATTATTATTATGTATTTATTATAGGGTCTACAGGGTCTCACTATGCACATTGGACTCATAGTGATCCTTCTTGTTTTACAGCACCCCCGCAAGCACTGGAATTACAGGCGCATACCACCACGAGTGTCTCAGCATGCCCCGGGGGGAGGTCCAGCACAGCAGGCTGGGGGTCACATCCCTGGACCCTGGGGCTGCCTAAGCAGTCACTTTAATCCATGCAACATATTAATAAGAGTGTTTATTTTCTTCTTTCAGTCACACTAAAGGTCGGCATTTTTGCTGAAGCTACACCCAGCTCCTAGACATTTTCAGAAAGACCTTCATCTCTCTCTGAGTTTGTTTACAGTTCCAAGAGGCTATCTCCAGCGTGACTGTGTCTTCATGACTTTTCTTGTCACTGAGACACAGTATCTGACACCCAAAAGTTAAAAGAGGAAAGATTCTTTTTCAGCTCAGTCTGTAGAGGGCTCAGTCCAAAGTCAGATGGCTTCCAGGCAAGGTGTCACAGCACATGAGCATCACAGGAGAACAGTCCGTGGTTTGGCAGAGTAGGAATCAGGGAGCAACAACAGGAGCAGAGAGCCTGCCTTCTTTTTGTCCTTTTAAATTCCATCCACAAAACAGTCTATTGATTATTCCCACCAAACTCAGGGTGGGGCTTCTATTATCCACACCCACAGTTATTCTAAGCCAATTTAGTTATCACACACTGTTAATCTTTTTGTTGTTGTTATTAATCTCAAGATCACACAACCAAGATGTAGGCCTTTCCCAAAGACCCCACCCGTGAGCACATGACAGTTGTGGAGGGACACTAGATGCAAGCCATAACAGACTCTTGCCATGACATTGCTGCTTACTGCATTAAAACAAGAACGAGGATCTCCACAAGAGTCTACTGGGAAGATGGAAACATACGTAGTATAACATAATGGAAGTTGCATCTCACCATTTTTGCCATTAAAACAACATGAATACTAAGGCAATGTGTCCTTCTTGGAATGGACAGAAGCAAATTACAGATGCTACTCACGTGGTGCGTGCCTGTAATCCCAGCGCTGGGGAGGCTGAAAACAGGAGGAGCATTATGAGTCTGAGTTGCACAGTGAGAATCTCTACCAAATACAACCAGAGGCTGATACACTTTAAATGTCCTAAAAGAGAAGATATAGTAATGACTTTTGTCCAGCCTGTGATGCTATAAGAAGATGGCAAATCACTTAAGGAGCCTGTCTTAGTTACTCTGGGACAAATACCTAACACTCAAGCTTAGCAAAGGAAAGATTTATTTAGCTCACAGTTACCGGAGGTTTCAGTTTCAAGCAGCCTGAATTACATAGCAAGACCTTGAGATATTGCCATCCCAAGCTACAGGGTCTGGCAGAGGGGCTGGGGTGCCACGGTGTCCAGAATGATCCACTCCATACCTCCAAGAGAGACCACCAGGCCTCGGGGGAGAGGAGGGAGGCACATGCTGTCAGTTTAATGGTTCTGCCTCTCTGGCCCCGCCCCCTCAAGCACCAGCCTGGTGCTCTGGCCCCGCCCCTCAAGCCCGCCCTGGTCATCTGGCTCCTCCCTTGAGCCATAGCTGCTTCTCAAGTGGTGACCGCCCCATGGTTTACATGTGGCTTTGGGGGGACAACTAGATACAAACCATAACAGGGATCTAGTGAGGAAGTCAGGCCACTGAGGATATGCCCCCGGACAGGCCACTGAGGCCTAGTTCTGTTCTGTCCCTGTGTATCAAAGCCAGTATGATTTGTTCAGCTTTGCTCTATCATGTGCTTCCTACCATAATGTTCTGTCCTGCAACAGGACCACAGACGTAGCGTCAAGATACCATAGACAAAAATCTCTGCAATCATAAGCCAAAGAAAAGTTTGTCTTCTTATAGGTTAATTATCTCAGGTATTTTTCACAGCAATGAAAGCTGAGTAACAGAGGGGATTTCATAATAACAGAAATAGCAGAAGTTAATGCCATTGTGCATTATCTCAGAGTCTACTTGTGTATCTACTAAAATAAAAGTACAAGAAACTGCTAACACTGTAAAGATACTAAGGAAACTATAGAAAATGTGATGAGGATTTCCAAAAATCATTTTAGATATACCAATTGTTTCTAAGAAATACTTATTAAGTATTGGGAAAATATTAAAATGATATAGTATAAAACTTATAAATAAAATACTTAAGAAATTAGTGTCTTTCTGTTAACATAAAATTTTTACATGAGGTTTTATATTTAAAATGTTCACAAGACATTTCTCATCAAGACTTAATGATGATCTTCTCTAATTCTTGCAAGGTGCTATCAAGGAAAACTTTGTTCAAACAGAAAGATCATAAAATATTGAACATTCATTTCATAACCATTGAAAAATTTAGATCATTAAAAATTATTTTAAAATAACCTAACAGCTTTGGCTTTTCTTTCATGACATATAAAATGTGAAATGTTCTTATAATAATTCAAAGTGATTTCAAATTACATGGAAATTTTACATCAAATATATCATAGAAAGTCATGAAGTTCCAATTTGTAGAACACAGATATATTATTAGAAAGCCTCATTGAAGCTGGGTTATAGGCAATTAGGAGACCACATCAAATGCACGGTGAGTGTCTGTGTCTGATGTGGTGAAAGATAATCTCTTGGGGGAAATTCAGAATTGGACTCAACAGTAGTCCCATTCTATGTTATACTGAGCCGAATGCCTGCACTTTTAATATGTGGGATGAGATTATTCCAATTATTCCCATAAGGGTGTTGTGCCATTTGTTTTTTTGTTTGTTTGTTTGGTTGATTGGTTGATTGGGTTTTTTTGCGGGCTCAGGTTGCTTTTTTTAATATTAATTTTATTGAGGAAAAGGTAGCAATGAGACAGTTTCAAAACAGGTTAGTAGGACAGTTGCAATAATTAATACATTGTATATTGTTGTCTTTGTAGTAGTTATTCATAGTACAAGATGCAGACATGATATGTGAAAACACTATTAGTTCAAACTTTCTTTTCATTGAACTAAGAGAAAGTAGCTGTATATCTATGCTATTTTGTATATACAGATATATATTTTTCACTACAAATAAACCTTCATTTATATCTCCCTTTTTATTTAGTTTTTTCAGAGATGGGTATTCCACTGTCATTTAAATATTTTAGGTTCATGAATTCAGCAAAGTAATCCAATATAGTCCGGTAGTCTATAATAGTAGTGGGTTATCTGCATGACTGGCAATGTCAGAAGTTGTTGACTTGATCTTTTTTCAGCTCTGCATATTAATATGACTTTACTTGGTTAAGATCAAGATAAAGTAAGACCTGTATAACAAGAAATGTAGCTTTTGTATCTGACAAAGTCAGTCAAATCTCCTCAGGACTCACCCTGAAACCCTGTACCGCAGTTTGTAGATCGTTTGTCAGTGTAAGTCATGTGGGTGAGTCATGGTCATTGCTTGACCAATTTGCTCTCTGTGAAAGCCTGAGAGAATGTTTTCTCTCCATGTGACTCTCCTTAGGCACACTCTACATCATCGATCACTTTGCTCTGTGGCCCCATAAGCTCCTTGATCAGAAAATTGGGACACAACTGAATTAAATGATGTTACAGTATAGGTTCTCCTATGTCCTGAGTCCTCACTGACCTTGAAAGGCTAGGGCCAAA
>NW_004524594.1:10602385-10606204 GCF_000260255.1 Octodon degus
ACCAATTTGCTCTCTGTGAAAGCCTGAGAGAATGTTTTCTCTCCATGTGACTCTCCTTAGGCACACTCTACATCATTGATCACTTTCCTCTGTGGCCCCACAACCTCCTTGAACAGAAAATTTGGAGCACCACTGAGTTACATGATGTTACAGTACAGGTTCTCTTATGTCCTGAGTCCTCACTGAAGGGAGGGTCTGGTAAGGCATGTGGAGCTGGGAATCATACCACAGTTATGCACTTCACTGTGTTTGCACAAGCAGGTGCTTAAACAACTGAGCTAATCAGCAGGCTCCCAAAAGTTGAGAAGAATTTTTTTTTTCAATTTGTTGGTAAAAACAAAAACAAAATGCATGTTACTTGGCTATATTTAGCATGTAGTGTTTAAGCAGCATGTGCTGATTTTTCCTTCATAAATGAATTCCTTAGAGAAGACCATTTGATACCATATGGAGGCTGAGTTCCCAGTAATTTAATCTGTAGTGCGAGGGTGTATGCCAAAGAAAAGTCAGCCTAAGTTTGTGAGCTAGGGGATCTGGTGAGGATCTACCAAGCTGTATCACTTCCACTTAACCCACTGTCTAAAAGGATCTCTATATAAGCTTAACTCACATTTGCGATTTATCCATGGTTACTATGTTCAGGAGTAGCTCAAAAATAATTTAAAGAAGCACACCTGCACACTAAATTGATAAATAAGAAACGCCTTTCTTGGTAAAATATTCACCAGCACAGAAGTATAATTCAAAAGAAACTCACTGATATGAACTGTCAGCCTGGAAAGGCCAGCATATCTTAGCGATTCTATTTTTATGTATTCGACATCACTGAATGAGTCCATACCTGAAATAAGCAGATATTTCAGTAGATACATACAAGGTGATAGAAAATACCTACAAGAGCAAGGTCAAGAAAAGTTGTGTTTCTTTTCACATTTCAAGGCGGCATAAAAATTTTCTTTCTATTTCTACAAATTCTGTCATCACAACAATGATGTTAGTCGCTTAAATCTGTATATGTATTATAATTTGATTAATTTGCTGCTAGTTAACGTTTTCACAAGTCTTTATTTTATCATCTTAGAAAGAATAGTTTCTAAAATTTCCCAGAAAATGAGTATGATTTTTTTTTCATTTTTATACATATTGACAGGTTATTTACCAGAAAGTGTGTACTTGCCCTTCTTCCAAGAGAGTGTTAGTCTACCTTTTGGGAATATCATTACTTCCTCATTACTTCAATCTTCACTGTCAAGTCTCTGATTTCTAAAGTCCTATTGAATTGCTAGTTATTATTATGGTTCTCATGGTAAATAGTTAATTAGCTTTTGAACATTACTTATTGTGTCACCTATTTTCCCAGTTACTTCAAATATTGTGGTATAGATTGGAAAATGTCTTCTGACAGTATCTTCATGTTTGTGCACATACTCATCCTCTGCTGAAGTTAGATAAAGTCAGAAGACTGAGTTTTGACTAGTAGCCTGTAAAGCAGTGTAATCCACCACATTCCTTGGCCAGTCTTTGTAATCACTGTATTTGTTTACCCGGGCTGCAGAAGTAACCTGCCACACACTTGGTGGCTTAGTATGACAAAATTATTTCTCAGTTCTGGAGGCTGAGTTCCCAGTAATTTCCGGAGTCCCTTGGCTTGTAGCTGTATTAGCAAAATCTCTTCCTCCCTCTTTGCATGTCTTTCACCATTTGTCACCTGTGTTCCTCTCTTATGAGGTTATGACTTGTCAGACTTAAAGCTCACCAAGTCTTGGACATTTTATCTAATGACCCTTATTTAACTGTACCAGCGCATCCTTCCGCAAAAAGAAACGTCGGGAGGCTACTGCAGCTGCTGACTTGTAAGAGGATACAATTCCAGTCACTACAATAGTCAGGTCTCCCACGAGTTATCTTTTCTTGTTCGCAGACAAATGGAGCTGACATCTGCTCCCAATTAGATGTCAGATATTATTATGCATTAGAATCACCTGGAACGCCTGCAAACACATACAGAATACTGTTCCTCACCACCACAGGTTCTGACATAACAAATCAGAGATGGGGTTCGAGCTTGCACTTTGAAGAGGTTCATTTATGCTGCTGACGCTACTGATCTTCGGGAACACCATTTAAGAGCTAGTGACCAAAATACAAGGACAAGTCTGGGGAGATAGCTTGGTGGCATAAGCGTCTGCCTGGGAAGCACAAGGTCCCAAGTTTGGTCCCCGAAACTGATGCCATACTGGCTTCAGAACCCTGGGTACATCATGCCAGCCTGGAAATAGGCATGGTGGCACATGTCTGTAATCCCAGTGCTGTGGAGGATGAGACAGGAGGATCACTAGAGTCCAAACTGCATAGTGAGAGCCTGTATCAATTTTTTAAAAATGCAAGAACGTATGGAAGTATGCAAAAAGCATAAATTTATTCATCTAAAAATCTTTATTTATAATTCACCCTAAGAGAAATATCAGTGAGTCTATCTTATTCCAAACAAAACAAACCACTTCTTTTTATACAGTACTAATTTTCCATATGTAATGAATATACTTCAGAGATCCCTGTTCTGCTTCATTAAACTGGCTCATAATGCCTAATGGCCACATTATTGAAGTTGTTGCAGCTTCATAAAATATTTTATTTCCAGTAGAGGGAAAAATATCACATTATTTTTGTTTTTCTAAAATGTCTTATCTTTTTTTATTCTTGCACATTAAGATAGCATTGCTGTATTTTTGTCAAGTTCAAAATGTTTAAACTGTCCATTAGGTATTCAAATGGATTCATAATACAATTAAATAGCACTTTGGAAATATTGCTATCCATACAGTACTTGAGCTTTTCAAATGTACATTTACTTAATATTCTCCTATATCTTTCAGAATTAATTATTTTCTCCATGTAGGCTTTGTGAATTTCTTAAGTGTGTCCCTACTTATTTCAAGTAATTGTTACTTATGCCTTTGGAGATTTGCTGATGAAATTCCATTTCTAATTAATCATTGCTCTTCTGTCCCCTCCAGTCCATTTGCTTCTAGGCAACGTCCAATGATTGCTGCGATTGTTGTGTGAACTCCGTATCCTTGCATGGATGAGTCAATTTAGTGAAGCATGAATTTCCTGTCCGCCAAACACTTGACTGTGAAGTTTATTTATTTATTTACTTCTGTGTGTTTAGTGCAGGGTCTATAGGGTCTCATTGCACATATCGGATTCCTAGTGATCTTCCTGTTTTCAGTCTCCCAAGCACTAGGATTACAGGCTCACGCCACCATGTCCAGTCTCAGTCATCCTTTTCAGCATGCCCCAGGGGCAGGGCCAGCATGGCACATGGGGTATCGAACCCAGAACCTGTGCCTGCCTAAGCAGGTACTTTAGTCCACTGAGCTATCTGGCCTGCCCTTGAGTGTGAAGTTTAGAATGAGTTCTTTAGATGAATATATACATTCAAATATTCTATTTTCCATACAAGTACAGCTTGTAAACTGAGTCACATACATTTAAGGGGTTCTTAAAATAACATACAGCCTTATTAGAAGAAAATATATAACAGAATTTTGGTGTATGTATTGTATGTTACCTTTTAAACTTTAACATGAATGCTTTACACCAGCAGTAATAATTATAATATCTAGATGTTCTCTGCAGTAACTCCCCCATCCTGCCCGCCTACTAGGAATTTCTTCCACATTCCAGGGAACCCCCAGACCCAGTACTAGCCCAGGTCCTGTGAGTGTGTGGAGAGCTTCCTGCTACCCTGCGCGGGCGGGACCAGTCCCAGCCCGGGTGCAGCGTGGGCTGGACCCTCTCCCACCCCCTTGGGCC
>NW_004524594.1:10611964-10612622 GCF_000260255.1 Octodon degus
AAAAAAAATTTATTTCAATTTCCAAAGTAAAGAAATCAAGGTAACAGAATTTAGTTTTTGCAAGGTTATAATAAAGAAGGACACTAAAGTTTTATATACTCAATCCAATGACCTTTCTGTGAATCCCTCCCTATTTTGAAACAAAATTTAGCATGGTGAAGATAGAAAAGAAATCTTAAGAATAAGTCTCAAAAAATAGATTTATGCATACGTGGTGCATAATCAAAACTTTCTGCACTTATTTGACATCTTTCCCATCTGTCCTCCCACAGACATTCATTATTGAGTATCATGCAAATTATGGCTTCATTTTAATTTTCAAGATATAAGCATGTGTCTCCGCGATAGTGGAGTATTGCATGAGATCAAGAGCACTTAATGTTTCACCTTCTTATCTGTATGTATACGTGCATTGTCAGAGTTTTCTTCTCCAGAAGTACGAAAAATCAATCAATCAATAAATAACATCCCCATATATGTAAATTTTTGCATCTATGATGTAGATGCATTTGCCATACCACACTGAAATGTCCTCTCATGTGTTCATATTATGTTGGGAGCCACAAAGCCAGGAAATTCCATGTAGGTGGAACTCAGGCCAGTGCCTAAAGTAGACAAGTTACCTCACTCCTGAGATGAACATCCTGTCTGGTTAAGG
>NW_004524594.1:10612951-10613889 GCF_000260255.1 Octodon degus
AAGGGCAGCAGTGGAAGGAGCTGAACACAGCAGCCAGACCCAAGCCAGACACAGCTGGATAAGTCCAAACTTTGTAGACCTGCACCTGAACTTCAGTACGTGTGAAGGATATAACTACAACAAAAATATACAACAAAGGTCAGAAGGTAGAGCTACACAAAATAACAAGAAGGAATAAAATGCAACCATAGAACCCAAGCCCACCCATAACAAGTGCAGAGGATACTCATACAGAACCAATTGGAAATCACACAGCTGAAAGCAATGAATCAATGGCTTCTGAAATAAAGAAACAGCTGCAGAAAGATATAGAGGACCTGAGATTGGAAATAAAAAAAGAAATCCATGAATTAATAACATGTACACTAAAGAATCAAATGCAGAAACGTATGGAAGAAACCCACTCCCAACCCAGAACAAGTCCGGAGGACACTAACTCGGCTCAAATGCATGAATTAATAGCGTCGATAGTAAATAAGCAAGAGCAAAAAGATATAGAGGAAATCAGAGCGCAATTCTTTTCTGAAATAAAAAAAGAATTCTCAGAACTCATAGCAGATGAAGTAAAAAAGCAACTACAGAAACATAGGCAGGAAACTCATTCTGAAAAAGCACTGCAGTAAAAGAATTTATAATTGCTTCTAAAGAAGATATTGATAAAAAAAAATAGAGATTAGAAAAATGACAGATTTCCTGAATGAGCAATACAGGAAAGAAATAGATCGCATGAAGCAGAATCAAAGAGATATAGAGGAAATTAAAATCTCAATCACAAACTTGCAAAACTGTTTAAGTGAATGTGAAGACAGTTTCAGATCGTGAAGATGCTGGTGTAGCTAGTGAAAAGGTAAGAAAGGATCTCTTAAAAACAACGAGGATGCAGGAAACAATAATCCATTACCTGCAAGATGATGCAAAGATGAACAATGTGAGACTAA
>NW_004524594.1:10613989-10619559 GCF_000260255.1 Octodon degus
GCACCACTGTTTGTGTCCAGTAAGGAGACTGAGCAAACGGTGTGAACAGTTGTTTCTTATTTAGTTTCTGTTCTTAGTTCTCTTCTTAATTTCTGTACTCTTGTCTCCAAAATTAACTCATATCAAATACATAAATAACTTTCACTAGTTCTAGATAACTCATCCTTTTATATGGATGCTCTTAGCATTTAAGACAAACTGCTAGTGTTTTGGTATGTCATACACTGTATAAATTTTGAGAATGAGTATCATGTACACATTAAAGCAATTAAGCAATTTTAAAAATTTTCAAGTACAGTAGTAGCAAGGTGTGAATCCAGTCCCAAAGGATACATTAGATAACATCTTGGTGATAGGAAGCCAGACCCGGTGACACACTCCTGTAATCCCAGCATTCTGGGAGGCTGAGACAAAAGGATGAGGAGTTCCCGTACAGCCTCTGTAAACTGATGCAATCCTGTGTCCAAATTAAAAATAAGAAAAGGCTGGGGATATGGAATGTAGCTCACTGTGAAATCCTGAGTTCAATTCTCAGTATTATTTACTAAAAGACAGAAAACAATACAATAATATTGCCATTAAATGCTAATATTTCTCTTTTTCACTTGGAGCTAATTTACATCAATTCCAAACTTATTAGATCATTAAACAACCAGTGAAAGCCTTCTAGACCTCTCTTTGCATTGGTGTAACATAAAAATTTCTTTTCATTGGATAAGTGAAAGTATTTTTATTAAGAAATAGAAAACATATTTAGAGTGTGCAATAAGATTTTCATGTGTGTATACATTTTGGACAGGGAAATCAAGTTCATTAACATGCCATGAATATCAATTTAGAATTCAGCCCTCTAAAAGTGTAAAAGAATACATTTGTGTCAGGTTAGGCAAACTGATTTGTGATAACTGATTATAATAGCAATAAGATGCTAATATTAACTTGACTATAGTAGAGATTTTGACTATTCTATTCACAATTATGTCTACACTGATTATAATCAACTTAGACACCATCCTTCCAAATATACATTGACTCAATAAATAAATGAGGAGCAAAAGACTGATCATGACTTAGAAAACAGAATTGTCAGATTCTCAGTGGGAAAAGCAATATAAATATTCATTATAAGAACTTAGCTGTAGTGGTTCATTTATCAGGTCAACTTGAGAAGTTTAGAAGCTGAGCTAAAGTTGGCTCCGCCCTAGGGACATGTCCTAGGGTGACTCATTGGGTGGACAGAATAAAGAAGAAACGAGGACGGATGGACAGGCTTCTAATCTTCAGAGGAGTTTCAGGCTTTGTCTTCAGGTTGGATAACATGCCCTGGTGTCTAGCACAGACTTTACGGCTCCCCCTTGGATACCTCAGCCTTCTGGAATAGAGTTCTCAGCCTTCCACTGCAGACCCACAAGCCTGCTATAAGGAACTTGCACAGAACACTGCAGTGAGCTCCAGACTTTGGACTGATCCCTTTGTCCTCCAGTGTGCAGGCACCCTCTGCACGCTGCCTCATCTGGCTCGGTGGCTGACCACTGTAAACCTACCTTGTAATTTCTTATACATTTCTGTATCTTCTGTTAAATCTGTTTCTCTAGTATAAACTGACTGATACATTAGTACATGTCATATTTTTAGAGAAATCTACTCTATACTGTACATTGCTAGAATTCCCTAATGAAGTTATAATTCATAACTTCATAGTAAACCTTGATCAGTTAAACTATAAATGAAAAGTGAAATAAAGGATATATAGTGATCACAAGTGCCTGTAATCCCAGCTCTTGGGAGGCTGTAAACAGGCAAATCACTATGAGTTCGATCTAGTAGTGAGACCCTGAATACCCTGTAGACCCTTCCCTAAAATACAAAATAAATAAAATAAATAAATAAATAAAAAGTAGGGAGATCTTGCTCATACACAAAAGAAATTAAGAAATCAAAAAAAGAGTTCTGAGTTCAATCCCAGGTACTGCAAAAAAGAAAAAAAAGAAATCTAGGGAAAGGAGGGAGAGGTGGGAAAAGACAGAACAATTAATTAAATGTGTCACATGTGTTCATCAGTTCCATGTGGCAAGTGCAAGCATTATGCAATGCAAACTAGGGTAATCAAATTTTTTAAAAAGCAAGATGAAAAATATATATTCATCTTTTTCAAGGCTTTGTAGTAGTTTTCCAACATATGGGTTGTTTTATATTATGGGGCAGAATTTATTATTATAATATTTACATGGCTAAAAATAGAAATTGCAGGAGGAAACACCAATTTGCAAAGAAAAGAAATCAGGGTGGTGTTTTGAGGAGAGCTGGAAAAGTAAACTGACATACAATTTGCATAAAGAAACTTAAGCAGGGCTGGGGAGATGACAGGGGCTGAGGAGATAGCTCAGTGGAATAAGTGTTCGCTTCGCAAGTGCAAGGTCCTGAGTTTGATCCCTGGTAACACTAAAAACAAAACAAAAAAGAATGACAATTGTTTGGAGCTGGCCAGATAGCTCAGTAGATTAAAGCGTCTGAGGAGGCAAACTCAGGGACCAAGGTTCAATGCCCAGCCTGCTGTGCCAGCCCCAGGGCACGCTGAGACAGTGATTGAGACTGGGCATGGTGGAGTGCACCTGTAATCTGAGCACTTTTGAGACTGAAAACAAGAGATTCACCACAAGTCCAGTCTGTGTAGTGAGACCCTGTCCCAAATACAGTAAGTAAGAAAGAAAAAGAAAGAAAGAAAAGAAGGAAGAAAGAAAACTTGGAAATGATTAAATACAAACAAACAAAAAGAAACACAAGCTACAGAGAAGCGATTACAACCTATGACCTTAGATATTTTAGAACCTGTTGGGATTCTCTGTTTAATTTACAAAGATTAATTTTTTTTTTATTTTTTGTGTGTGCAGGGTCTCACTGAACAGCCTGGAGCTGTAGTGATACTCCTCTTTTCAGCCTCCCTAGTGCTGGGATTACAGGTGTGCGCCACTCCACCAGGACTCCATCGCCCCAGCACAGCATCGGGTGCCAGGGATCTAACGTGCTGAGCTAGCCCGCCAGCCCTACAAAGGTTAACTCTGGCAGCATACAGAGTAGGTCATTCATATCAGAAATTGTGAGTATTCTAATCTTGTAAAATAAGTATTCTCTATAAAACTGATATTTAGGTAAAAATTTAATATTTGAGTTCTTAATCTATATCTAAAGATTTTCCCCCATTACAGGAAAAAGTCACAGATGATAGATGGATGGATGGGTAGATAGATAGATAGATAGATAGATAGATAGATAGATAGATAGATAGATAGATAGATAAAAAGATAAGTAAAGTTTTAGGCATGTATTTTGAATCAAATCCTGGACCCTTTATAGATAACTAGATTCAATCTCTTTGTGTTTCTGTGTCTCTGTCTCTCTGTTTCTCTCTCTCTCTCTCTCTGTCACTCATACATACAATGTAACCAAACAGAAGATGGGATATTTATATAACATGTCCAAAGATATACAAAGTCGAATGTATAACTTTGTGTTTAGACCACGCCATTTCCTTATAGAACAACAGACTTGAATTAGGAATATTTTTTCTTTTATTTTGAACTTAATGATATAGAATTAACATTTAATGATGCAACTAAAATTCATGATATTCAAATTTTCGTGAAATAATATTTTAGGTGATTTCCATTTAGTCTCTAAAGGTCATGTCTAGAAAATTCAGTTCAGATTATGTCATAATGGAAATGTCGAACATTCTGTTTTCCTATCTGATAAATACAAATGCAGACAGAAAGGAAACTTAAGTTTTGTGAGCTTCTGTGTTTCATTTGCTCTCAGTCAAGTTTCATTTAAGCCTATTCATTGTACAGGTTGTGTCTAATTTCTTTCAATTCTGCTCACATATCTTCATACTAACAATTAGATAACTTTGCAAGCTTTTTTATGTTTTTTGTCCTTAATATGTAACAAGCTTTAAAACTTATGCATAATCTTTACACATTTAAATGATTGTACAACCCATTCCATAGATGTTCTTTCTTAATCATTTATCTTACTATATGAACATGAAATATTTTACAATTCATTACATTCAATAAATATTTCATATATTCCCATTATTTTCTTAAAATTTCTGTGGATTTATTTGTTTTATATTATTTTCAAGTGAGGAACACAACTTTCCAGATGTTGATATATAAGGCCAAAGTATATGAACTTTTTTTAAATTTAGTACAGGTTCTACAGGGTCTACAGGGTCTCACTACACAGATCTGACTTGTAGTGATTGTCTGGCTTTCAGCCTCACAAGAGCAGGGATTACAGGTCTCGCCACCATGCCCAGTCTCAATCGCTGTGTCAGCGCGCTCTGGGGATGGGGCCGGCATAGCACGCCAGGTATTGAACCCTGGCCTCTGCGCTCTGCCAACGCAGGTGCTTTAGTCCACTGAGCTATTTGGCCAGCCCTAAGGATATGAACTTTTGATGACTTCTTGCTATTTTGCCAAATTGTTTTCTCTTTTAATTTGTCAATTAGCAATAAATGAAAATTTAATTTTTCAGCACTTTTTGTAGTAGGAGGTATTAGTCCTTGCTAATTCAGTAGATGAGAAACATTGCTTCCTAATTTATTTGCTTGAAATAATGGATTTTTAAAGTAATATTACGTAAGTTATTATAAAAATAGTACACAATGAGAAAATATTTGAAGACATAGAACATCATAGAAATAATTACATATTTTATAAGCTTTTTACTCAGAAGTTATTACTATTCCACACTGACTTTGCCCCGGGGGCCCCTTGAGACAGAAAACAAGTCCAGGCGTGGTGGCGCACACCTGTTATCCCAGCACTGGGGAGGCTGAAAACAGGAGGATCACTACAAGTCTGAGCTGCATAGTAAGACCCTGTAACAAATAAATAAAATGAAAAATAAAAAAGAGAGGCTGTTATTAATATTTTGAAATTTATCCTGCCATATAGCTGGAAAAGTATTAACCATATAGATCAAAAGCTGTATCAGTAATTTTTACTATATGAGGTATGATAAAATGTGAATGTTTAAGTTTTCAAACTATTATTTTCATAAGCAATATAGTGCCATTAATCTCTCTCAAAATACTCCTCCTCCCTTGGAATACAGTGATCCATCCCACTATTCTTTCCACTTTCCAAAAGAATCGAAAGTGGTTTGAGGTTTTGTTGTTGTTTTTGTATTTTAGGGAAGGGTCTGCAGGGTGTTCAGGTTCTCACTACTAGATAGCACTCGTTGTGACCCACCTGTTCACAGCCTCCCAAGAGCTGGCATTATAGGTGCCCACCACCATACCCAGTCTTAATCATCATCTTAGCGGGCCCGGAGGTCGGGGTTGGTATGGCAGGCCAGGGGATCGAACCCCTGGCCCCTGCACCTGCTTTCAGGTGCTTTAATCTGCTGAGCTATTTTTTACAATGAGTACCATTAGTTATACATTTCTGGCTATCTCCCTGTTTTGAATTATCCCCAAATGCTTACCTTTCACAGTTATTTAGCTATAGAAGGACTAGAAACCTCAGGCATCAGTTCCAGTGAATAAAGTGGGTGAGACCAAA
>NW_004524594.1:10619974-10621500 GCF_000260255.1 Octodon degus
TTTTTTTTTGTGGAACCGGGATTTGAACTCAGGCCCTTGTGCTTGACAGGGAAGGACTTATTCTACTGAGCCACCTCCCCAGCCCCTAGTCCTGACATTTAGTGTAGAAGTATGTGACTTGAACATTCCCTCTGGTTATGTGGCTCTCTAAATTAATACTCCACACCTAGTGTCAATTAACCAGTTCCAAACCACAGTGACTTGAACTTTATGTTGTATATCTCACTTTTGTAATAATGTGTTTTTTCTCACACATACAACTCTTAGTTTCACTGGTTTTTGCATTTGCATACAAGGATATCATACTACAGACACAAAACTTGTGCTATGTTACGTAGACTAATGACATTGTCCCATGTTCTAACCTCAGTATTATATTTCATAGCTACATTTCCATGTGTTTGACTATTTTTTTTTTGGCAGAACCAGGATTGAACTCAGGCCCTTATGCTTTCCAGGGAAGCACTTATTCCACTGAGCCATCTCCCCAGCCTTTGACCATTTTTATACAACACGCACATTGGAGTTCTCAGTTGTATTCTTGAAAATATTGTTACTAGGGACCATCCTATGTATATATTATCTAGAAAGGATGTGAAGAGTTTCTACTAGCTGTATTGAGGATGGTACTACTTATTTTTAATATATGCATTTGGTACAGGGCCTTTCTATGCAGCTCAGACTCATGTGACCCTCCCGTCTCAGCCTCTCCAGCACTGGGATCAGAAATGTGCACCACTATGCCCAGTTTGGCAAGATATACAGTAACAGGGATCGAGCCTGGGTCCTTGCACTTGCCAGGCAGGTGCTTAGACTGCTGAACTCTCTTCCTGGCCCCTCACTACCTTTAAAATTAAATGAATTCTCACTTTGAACTGCTAACGGTGAAATATTTTTCAAAACTTTTGTTCAAATTGATGTGTTGTCTTAGTTACTTTCCTCAGTCATGAGACAAAATACTTGACAGGCAAAATGAGAGGAGGAAAGGTTTATTTGGCTCATAGTTTGCAGAGGTTTAGTCCACAGTTAGCTAGCTTCAAGCAGAATGGCATGGCAGAGGGGCAGTGCCAAGTAAGGAGATAGTAGTAGGCAGGTGGCAAGAACAAAGCAAAAACGATCTTTCTGTCCCTTACATCTTTTGCAGGCTATGCGGCCTCAGGACAGGTAAAACTTACCTGGGGTGAGGGGACAGCCTCAATCCTGATTTTGCACCTGGAGTCAATTTCCTGGCAACATATCCTTAATCTCAGCATCACAACCCAGATTTAGTCACCTCCAAAAAAGCTCAACCATGACCACATGAGGCTCTGGAGGGAGAGCTAGACACGAGCCATAACACCTGCACAATAGCAGCATATAAGTTGCATTTATCTGTATTTGACACTTTATATTTTTAAAACATTCTTAATTTGTACCAAATGAAATGAATGACAAATAGCATCTCTTTTGATAACGTTTTGCATGTCTCTCATTTTTACTAAGCATAAATGAATGTATAGGTAAATAAATATTAAGAACAACAGCAA
>NW_004524594.1:10623345-10626962 GCF_000260255.1 Octodon degus
GGCTTGATGTATTCAGCACTCCAACAAGAATTACCTCTCTTAACGATCTAAAAAGATTATTTCCCTGTAAATACGCAGGGACTGAGTAAGGAAGGATGCTATTCCTAACCCTTCGACTTTGCACAATTTAAATTTTTTCTTTGCCACCTCCACTTGAATTTTTAAGACCTGAAGTTCAGTCCTAAGAACTAAGGGCTTATTCATTGAAATAAAGCCGTCTAATTGCTTTGTTTTCAAGGGGCAAGTCTTTTTAGGCTTTGAATCAAAGACCCTCATCTTTTCACGTTGGAAAAAGGACTTGAATATTTGTATTATCATTTTTCACAAGCCATGTGAAAAGCAGCCCTGCCCTTTGAGTAAGCAAAAGGTTGTCATCCTGCATTCCCACACAGGTAACAAGAGCACAAGCAGGAGGAAAACCAAAGGACAAAGAAAGGACTGGATACCAGTCCTACTTTGATCATGCATGTTACTGGCTTTTTTCTTTTAAATAATGATTTTCTAAAAAGCCTTTGATGGTTCCCCATATTCCTGCAGACTGTATTTATGTCATTTTATCATTGATATTTTCTATTCTGCTTTAAAAAGGTAAACGTTACCCCAGGGAGAATTCTTTTAAATTGAGGTTTTTCTATTTGAGGAAGAAACCCATTATTGAAATTCTAAAAGCTTTATATAAAGATAGCATTTGACTGGTGAATTTCAGACTTTGTTTCTTTTTGCATTCAAATTTCCCCTTTTCATAAAAGTTATCCATAATAATTTCAAGTGAGACTGTCTAACTAAACTTGAAGAGCCATTGCTTTTAAATATTTTCAAGTAGTAGCTATTCATTAATCATGATAAAATAAATAGCATTTGTTAAACATTTGCTTTCAATAATGAAAATACACATATTCTGTGTTTATAGGCCCAGTTTATTAATTTATGTACAGGTGTGAAGAATGTATATGTACATATAAATGTATATATGTCCATAATATATATGTGCATACATGAGCACATAGTTGTATGAATGAACTCATTACCAATGCTACTTGCAAAAGCAGGACTCGCTTCCACTTGACCCTCCCTATTCGGTGAATATTTTTCAAAATGTTAAAAAAGTGCATTGCTGTGATATGTTTTCCCACAAAACATTAACTCATGTGGTGTAACTTTTCCCTCAGGCTTTGTGAAGAATATTTTACCACAGTTGTTGCAAGTAGCCAGTCTCACTCAATTTGCATTAAGTAAAACTCATACTTAAGCTGTTAAGAATTTCAACACCATCTCAAAATTCCAGTCCTCTCTACCTGGTTGTGTTTTTCTCCAGATGGGTTGCCACCTATTGAATGTATTATATACAAATATAAATAGATATAAACTGTATAATTTGCTTAACTGCCTATGTGCATTATTGTCTTATTCTTATTCTTCTATAAAATGTAAAGTCGAGAGTGTAAGAACTTTTAATCTGAGGCACCTAAAATCACAGTACAGTTGTCAGTAAATGTTTTGGTGTTACGGATATCAAGTTTCTTTCCAGTTAAATTAATTAATTTAAACCTCTGTATGGGCTCTTCTTGCCCCTGATACCTCTGAGGCCAAATTTTCATCTCTTTCTGGTCATTACTCCACTCTTTCATTGATCTCTCTATACCTATCCTATTACAATAAAACATGTCCCTACTCCTTCAGTTTAATTTCTGATCATTGCTTTTAATATATAACAAAAATAGACTTCAGTCTGTCTTTTGTACACAGTATAACCTTCCCATCCCTGTTAAACTGTACACGCTTTAAGGCCAGGTATCCTTATTGTCCACTTGCTATCTTCTCAGATGTAGGAAAGTGTTTTATATATAGCTCATTAGCACATTTCTAATAAAATTTGAATTAATGAACTAGCGTTATTCTTACAGATACAGGAATTTCAGCATCAAGAAGATGATAATTCCCTTCAGGGCACACCTCAAACAAGCAGTAGACGAAAGATGCTAATTCAAAAGTTTATTCCTTTCTTCATAGGTATTTGGGATCTAATATAGATACATACAGACAGACAGATGATAGATAGATAGATAGATAGATAGATAGATAGATAGATAGATAGATAGATAGAGTCTTAGTTAAATTTCTCTCATTGCTGGGACAAAATACCCAACACCCAAAATTAAGGTAGGAAAGTTTTATTTAGCTCACAGTGAGTAGAGGATACAGTCCGTACTCAGCTGGCTCCAAGGCAGAGCGGCATATGGCACAGGGTAGCATTTCATGGGGCAGAAAACAGGAAAAGCCAAGGGAGAAGCGGCAGCTGTGGCAGCTAGCAAGTCTCTCTCCCTCCCTCATATTATGTGCAGATTACTCACCCCAGGGCAGGTGTAACACTCACACCCTATTCCCCACATTGGATAATGAATTAATCACAAATTCTAAAAGTCAAATCTATGATTGCGTGAGACTTTCAAGGGACAATGAGACACTAACCACAACAGATAGATAGACAGACAGACACAGACAGACAGAATGTGATATTTTGATTTTTATACTGTTTTCCTCCAAAGTATAAGCTATCTTAGAAAAATGTTGCTATTACAGAGGTAACACAGACTGCATCTTCATCACAACAAGTAAAATATTTGTAAATATTCAAATGAACTCATTTTTTATGTACTATAGTATTTTATTTCAAATTACAACGCTTGAGTCCATCATTATTTGCGCCGAGATACTTTGTCATCCATGCTTTGACTTTTTCTTTTATGTCCATCCTCTGAAATGGAGTATGACTTTGCTAATCTCTTATTTTATCTTTTGAAAGTGATTATGGCTAGGCAGTCCCAGCTGTTGGACATCTGTGTTACTCAAAGCTATTCATGATAAATGAGCTCTTCATCAACAACAACAAAACGCAACCATGTTCCCACTCTGAAAGTTAGGATCCAGAAGTAACGCTCATGGAAACACAGTTAGGCTCCGGGGAATCTCAGCAGTCCTCTAAATTTTGTGTATGTGATTCAGCCCAACAGACATCTGGATTACAGAAGACAACAGGGAAGATTTAGTAAATGCCACTGTTTATATGAGTTATTTCATAATGTCTTTCTTATTTATTTATTTATTTATTTATTTATTTATTTCCTCCTCTTTCATTTGTGCTCTCTTTGTCCATGGATCCTTTCCTTTCACTGTTTTTTCCTCCACACCACACCTCACTCCCTTGCTTCTGTGTTACTTCTTTGCCTATTCTCCTGAATAGACTAATATCTATTTACTGGTGTTATGTAGTAGTAGCAACGATGTTTTCTGAGACCGTGTCATGCTATGTAACTTAGGATGGCTTGAACTCCTATGTACACCAAGGTAGCTTCAAATTGGCAGCGATCCTCCTACCTCAGCCTCCCCAGTGTTGGAATTACAGGTGTGCACCCCCACACCCAACTGACAACAAAAAAATTTTAGAGAAATGCAGAAATGCAAACCTTTTCACTTTAATATGGTGCATTATCATGCGATGAATTCACAATGGAACATGAAAAATATTTTGAGAGATTTTCTTTTCCTTTATTTTTTTTAAATATTTTTTTATTTATTTGAGAGAGAGAGAGAGAGAGAGAGAGAGAGAGAGAGAGAGA
>NW_004524594.1:10635337-10647351 GCF_000260255.1 Octodon degus
AAAGAATTATTAAGAATAAAACATGAGATAAATACTGGAATGACAAATAAATGACCAGCACTTCTAACAGTTTGGGGATAGGATATTGCATAAAGTTCTAGTGTGTCGTGGTAGAATGAGTTAAACAGTGATAACTATTAATTTTGTGCCTTAAGCTATAGGGTCAAAATCTATAATTATTTAACAGACTGGTTATAAATTGAGAGCTTGTATTCAAAGTGTTTTCCCCTGGTACAGTGGATATACCCTGTGGTGGACGGATTCAAGAAGAATAATGGATAAAAGAAAGATAAAGAAAGCAGAAACAAGGTTGCAGGGCAGAAGAGAATTATACAATCTTTGGGGAACTACAGGACAGTACAGAAGAGAAACAATGGGAGAGGAAGCACTGAACTATCTGAACTTGGTCTCTGAGTTTGGAGGATGGGATCACTTTTCTGTGTCTGGAGTTCTCTCCAGCTGTTTAGAAAAAAGTGAAAATAAGAAAAAAAAAGAAAGAAAAAAAAACCACAAAATGACAACAGAAAAGCAAAAAAGGAGAATAGAGGTGGCCCCACCCACCTGCTTCTATTCCTTTTGTTCTTCTCTCCAAGGACAGCACTGGTTCACCAAACTTACCACCTGTTGGCTTGTATTGTTAATGTTGCCACTGTTGTTTTCACACTAGTAGTCCTGCCTGTCCATCCTTTGTGCTGTAGTAGGGACCCTACTGTGTGGCTGGAGTTCCCACTGGTCTCTGGGCCTTCCTAGGCAGTTCACCTAAGTTTGTCCTTGCGGGAGCAAGGGGAGTGAGCATTCTCTGGGTCACCAGGTGTGATTCACCTGGGTTCCTGGAGGCACAGATGGAGGGGCCACCTGGGTCCCATTGGAGTTGGTAATGTGAAAGGTCAACCCACTCTCCTTTTAAACTTCAGATTCTGAGTATTTTCTCCCAGCAATAAAAAAGGGACTTTTACAGCTTGTATATAGATATACTCTCAAAGTCTCTTGTTGTCACAAGTGGGGCTCTCCAGAATTGATGGATTTAGGGAGGGTAATACTGGGATTAAGGATGTATGGTATTAAATTAGTCTACAGATTGGAATTAGCGTAGTTCTGGGTGTGGCTGAATGGATTTACTAAGGACAGAAAGCCCACCCTGGGTGTGAGTGGCACCACCCTAAAGGTTTATAATGTGGATGAGATGAAAAGATAGAATTTCTGTTTTCTGTTAAACTGTTTCCTGTCTGCCTTGTTGTGGATTATTTCTCCCTTTTCGTGTCCCTGTATCCCATGCCAACCTGCCTTGGAACCAACCAACTGTGGACTGAAACATCTGTATGTTCTGAGCTGAAATAAACCATTCTTCCTTTAACCTGTGAGCGCTGGGTACTTTGTCTGAGCAATATGCAGATTAAGACAAGGACTGTGACCACTGTTTACTTAAAGTAAGGTCAGGACCTGACTTTATCTCTACTAATAAATACCTTGTCTCAGTTACTCTTCTCTCATTGCTGGGACAAATTCCCAACACCCAAGGTGAAGAAAGGAAAGATTTATTTAGCTCACAGTTACTGGAAGTTTTAGTCCATGCTTGGCTGGCTCCAAGGCAGGCTGCACATGGCAGAGGGCAACCTCCATGATGGCGACAAACAGCAAGAGAGTCAACGGAGGAGCAGCAGGAACAATGGCCACAGAGAAAGAGAGAGTGTCTCTCTCTTTGCCTCTCATATTGCATTCAGGCTGTCTGCCCCAGACTGGGGGAAGTACACACACCCATAATCCCAACAGTACTAAAATCCATAATCCCAGCCTTGGATCACCCATAATCCCAGTGAATCATGAGTTAATCACAAACTCTAGAAATCCCTGCCCCATGACTGTGTGGGGCGTTGGGGGGAAAACTAGACACAAACCATAACATATCTCTATACAATGCATTGAAGATTAGTGGATTTCACTAACAGTTATGAGATGCTTCTTTCAGTTACTTTTATGAAATTAACTTAAGATTGATTGTCAACGTTATTTTCTTTTCAAGGTATTGAGTGCCATTGTGCTGGTATTTTCCATCTCTTAGACACCGCTAGCACATGCTTTCCTAGAGGTCTTTAGTCATATTTTCTTTTCCTGGAAATTATTTCCTAATCCTCCAAACTTAAATCTTAAATATGTTTTAAATCCTCAGAGAATTATCCTGAATTAGGGAGGAAAATCCTCTTCTCATGTATTCTTATTAGAAACTAATCCTTATTTATATTTCATATTATGATAGAAAAAAATATATAATTTTTAATATCAGGAATTCAGCCCAGGGCCTTTTGCTTGCAAGGCAGCTACTATGTTGCTGAGCTATATCCTCAGCCTAAAGTTGTATATTTTACTAGAAATTTTGTCCCAATTTTTTCCTTAAAACTCAAAATATATTAGACCCATGAATAAGCAAATTAAAAATAGAGATACAGTCATTAATGAATTTGTTTTTGTCTCCAGTTTGAATACATTTCTACTAGGAACTTGCCATTAAATCATTTAGTAAATGTTTAATAAGCAAGTAAAGTAAATAAAATTAACTTATTCCTTATTAAAATATCTTAAATACCTAAAGTTTTTAAATATCTTCATATATACTTTGTGTGACATCAACATTTCCCCAGTCAGTAAGATAGTCACCCTTCCCTGAAACTTATCCATGGCTTAATACATAAAATCTCTACACCATACTGGGAAGCTTGTCACAGGATGAATCCTTTGGGACCTACACAACACATTGCCTATAGTTTTCATTTTGACATGTTCAGCCCATTTTATTGCCATGCCATAAGTAGATTCACAAATATATTGATCAAAATACTGAATGGAAGTTGAGCCACAAAATTCCTTAGCTCACATAGCTTCTCATCCCGAGCTTGTTTGATGAAAATCTTGCCTATAAACCCACATTCTGGGAGACTTACATGAGAGATCACAAGTTCAAATTCAGCCTAGGCAGCTTAGTGGTGCAGAGAGATTCTGTCACATAAAACGAATAACATGACTGGGATGTATCTCAATGTGAAGTACTTGTGTTCACTCTCTGGTAACACACACACACACACACACACACACACACACACACACATTTGAGAGAGAGAGAGAGAGAGAGACAGAGACAGAGACAGAGACAGAGACAGAGAGAGACAGAGAGAGAGAGAGAGACAGAGACAGAGACAGAGACAGAGACAGAGAGAGACAGAGAGAGTGAGCACAAGAGCGGGAGCGAGAGGGAAAATCTTTCAATGATATATATGCCTATCTCTACTTTCTGGCATTTATCAAGTGCTGTATCACAACTTGATAGTTTTTACACATTTTACCACTTTTATGAAATTACCTAAGATAAATTGGATTAGAATTGATTTTCACTAACTGGCCTATAATGAACTCCTTGTAGTTTCTAGAGATTCCCTTTTTACTGAACAATTTAATCTGTTAAAGCCTTTCTTAGTAATCAAGCCTATCAAACCATGGACAAAAAAATCTATACTTTCCATCTCGAAAGGAGTCATGATACCTTCTCATATATAGCATTTAATTCTGGTTCTATCATTTGATGATTTTTAAAATATTGAATTACTAAATTCCATCTTCAATCTTGTATGGTAAGAGCAACACAACACATTCAGACTTTATGTAACAAACTCCTTATATAACAATGTCTTCAACTTGAGCTCTTTAATATTATCTCAACATTTTATAGTTTGAAAATAATTCTACTAAAAGGAAAGATGAAATCATAATAAAGGGAAGAATTATGATCCACAGCTTCATTCATGCCTGTTTTAAATTGTTTATGCAAAGAGATCTGACATTTGTGAAATGATAAGGCTAGGATGTTGAATTTAAGTTGATTCTATAATTCATTAAGTATCTTGGGTATTTTAATGTACAGATCTATTTTGCATATGAGTTGTATATTAATCTTTGGTTCCAATAGATAAGAATTTTAGGTAGAAATATGGTACAATAATAATGTGCATATCTTAAATCTTGGAACTCATAAAAAATGTTATATGCATTGAAAGATGAATTAAAGTTTCTGATAGAATTAAGCTTATAATTTAGTTGCCATTAAAATTAAGTTATCCAAATAGGACCAATGTTATCCCAAACGTTCTTATGAATTTAATGGAGAAAAAGAAGACAAGCCAGGATGATAGCATGAAAAGGGCTTGATTTAATGTTGATAATTTTGAAAACAGATGAATGAGATTTTAAAACAAAGATTGAGTGCCAAAGAAGCCAATAAAAGAAAACATCTCTTTTAGAGCTTCTAAAAGGGACACAATCCCAATATATATTAAGTTTAGTCTAATGAGACTAACTTGGATGGTCACTCTTAGTGCACGAATCTATAGTGTTTTATGACACCATCCACCTAATAATATATTAGAGTGACTATTAGAAATTGATATACTATTGTATTTATTTTGAACATCTATTTTCTTCAAAAAATGTTACTCACTTTTCAATAACCCCAGATTTTTAATGTTGCTGATATTATTCTTAAAGACTTAGAAACTTGCTATGTTCTTTTGTTGGGATTGCATACAGATGCACACATTTAAAATACTCAAACTTATTTTGCTTTTTATAAAAATAAGTTGTAATAAATGTCAAAATATCAAAATAAATAAAAAAGCTTAAAAAGGAAATATGGTATAATCTATTTTTTTCTGTTTGCAATACTCTTTTTCTTTGGCCTTGCATAAAAAAATGAAATAAGTATCATTTTCAATGAAAGGCTGAAACATTCTGAATATCTGAGGAATGAGCTCATAATTTCATATGTCAGATTGAATGGTCATGCGATGCTCTGATGCTTGGTTATACAATATTTCCGGGTGGAATTCTGGAAATTTTTCTGCATGAAGTTAACCTTGGGGTCAGTAGACCAGAGAAATCACGCTTTCCTCCTTTATGTAGACAAAAGTCCAATATATGGAAAATTGAATTAAAAAAATGTAGAAGAAAAAATAATGCACACCCTTGTAATGATTATGTTACTTTAGTAAGATTTTCAGGTTAGGTTTTTGACTTATTAGTTTTACTTTACTTCATAAGGTTGCCTACTATGATTACTATGTTTTTTCAAAATATTGCTAATGATGTATATTTACCATTTTATGCTAGTATAAATCCTTTCATTGTATTACAATAATATGTCCTATAACTGGGTTTAATCCACTAAAATCTAAAGCCAGTTTTATTATCTACTTAGGGTTTTCCTATCTTTTTTCCTTCTCTTTGAAATTAAAACCTCCTTCAAACTTCTATAGCATTGTCAACACAGTATAATTAGATGAACATATGTTAAGTGAAACAGTTAAATCTGTGTTTGGCTTTCTGCAAGTCTACCAAATGTTCTTTTATTCTACATCATGCTTCAAAAACTAATTTTTAATTTCCAAAATAATACATCATAATACAGTTTTGAAGATTAAATTATGTATCAGTGTTTTCTCGAGAAACATAATAAAATAACATGTACAACTACATAAGCACAAGACTGGCTTACAATGCTGACAGTCTAGTGTGGAAGAGAGAAAAAGGTCTGTCTGCCCATTGGGAATTTGAAGAATTCAGCTCCAGGCCTCCCAGTGTCCGCATGAGTTGGTATCAGAACTCGGTGTCTTCACAAAAGTGGTCATTACTAGAGACTGAAAAGTTTGAGCTGGAGGCCAGGATGTGATACCTGGGATAAAGGAAAACTTCAGAGCTCCTCAGAAGAAAGCAACCTAGTATTTCCTTTTTTGCTTCTTTTCATACTGTTCAGATGACCATCTTGTCTATGGTGGGTCTTCCATACCCAGAACTATACTGAGCTAGTTTAGTTGGGCATTTCTTGCTCAAATTGACACAATCAAATAGCTATCACAAAGGACAATAAACATATACAGAAAATTATCACACCTGTACATAGTGCAAGTGTTATATACATAAGAGGCAATCAGTAAAACTAAAATTGTCGTCATGGTGGTCACAATATCATGATGACATTATGCTCATGGTTGGTATTCTTTTGTTCTGGGCCTACAAAACAAATATCATTTAGCTGATATTTAAGTAAAATTTATCTGATTCTTCCAAATATAGTTACCTATGCATGTGCATTGACACTTCATAACTACTAACATTTTAGTAATTGATTTTTTCTTGTTTTCTCTATCTTAAGGATTTTTTTTTTTGGGGGGGGGACCAGAGATTGAACTCAGGCCCTTGCACTTGCCAGGGAAGTGCTTATTCTACTGAGCCGTCTCCCCGGCCCCTTCTATTTCTATCTTGAGAAAGGCTTTTGCTTTTGTCTTTTACATTTCAGATTTTGATGCAATGAAATGTTGATTATGTTTGTCATTCTCCAAAAATTTTTTTGAAATTCTTTGCATCTAACTTTTATAGTTTTGTAGTTTTCAGTTTGGCTGCATTTCTCTTTATATCCTTCCATTTTTACTATTCTTCTTCTTAACATTTAGCCTTACTTAATCTTTAATTTGTTCTTAAGGTCATAATTGTGTGAAATGAATTAAGGGAAGAATGTGCTTTTAGTTACAGAGAATAAGTTTCTACAGTTACCTAAAATTTCAACATTGTAGAAAGAATAAATAATACAGAGAATTAGACACACAGATATGCAAGACACAGAGAAATGCAATGTATAACAGATATGAACGACAATTTGCAGAAGAGCTAAGTAATAAATATTGTAAAACTCAAATTCTACAACAATCATTAAAATGTAAATTAACAAAGTAACATTCCATTTATTGTCTTTTGGAAGGAAACCTATTAGAAAATCATGAAACAGTTTGATGAGATTATCATTTATTAATCATTTTAAAGGGTAATTGTGGAATATGTACCAAACACCAAAATAATGTGCTTATTACAGTCAGTAATTATGCATAACCTTTTATAGTACATTATAAACATAAAAATCTGTGTGAATTTGTTTATCAAGTGTTACTCGAGTAGGAATATAAAGATGACAATATATAATTAATGAAACAATATTATTAACCACAATTAAGTCACTAAGAGTAGAATATGTTATTGATCATCTTCTTAATATATTTTTGTACACTTCAAAATCTACTCTTTTGCCCTACTTTCAGGCCCTGATAACTACAAATACTATGTGTGGTCTTGAGTTAATTTTTAAAGTTCCTCATGTATAATTAAGATCATGCAAGGGCTGGCCAAATAGCTCAGAGGATTAAAGCACCTGCTTAGGCAGAGGCAACAGCTGGAGTTCGATCCCTGGCCTGCCCTGCCAGCTCTGTGCCTGGCATACAATGAAATAGTGATTGAGACTGGGCATGGTGGTGCATGCCTGTAATCCCAGCACTTGGGAGGCTAAACCCAGGTGGGTCACTATGAGTCTGATCTCTGTAGTAAGACCTTGTAGACCCTTACTAAAATATAATTAAGATCATGTTGAAATGATCTTCTTTAGCCTGGTTTATTTGGTTCATTCATGTAGCACAGATGGAATTTATTGCCTTTTAAAGGATAAATAAAATTCAATTATGTGTGCTCCATTTTTTATTCAATTTTCTATGGATGTTCAGATCTTGGATTTGTCAATCATAGTGTGAAGGACACAAAAATATAGGTAATTGTTACAGATACATAGAAACATGGATAGGGGGCTGGTGAGATGGCTCAGTGGTCTAAAGCACCTACTTAGAATAAGCTTAGCAAAGCACAGGGACAGCGGTTCAATCCCGCAGCACCACATGCCAGCCAGCCTCGCCCCCTGGTGGGCTGAGATGGCCACACACACACACACAGACACACACACACATAAATAAATAAAATTAAAAAAGAAAAAAGAAACATGGATCAAGCGGGAGGCTGACACATACCTAGATCTTCCCACCATTCCAGAAGACTGAGCTGACAGCAATAGGGTTAGAAACAAAGGACTTGAGTGAGTCACTCACTTCACTTCATCCAACCTTAAACAGAACCTAAAGCTAAGTCCTGTTTCTATTATTCTAGGAGAGGTACATACTAAAATAACAAAAACCTAAGAGATCTCCACTTCCCAGATGGCAGAACACTGTCACCAATCAGGATTCACTAGGAGCCTCTATAGCTGGAGGTGTCTGGCCTTTAAATTCTGGAAGCCTCCTTTGCCAGCTCTCCCTATTTCCCTTCCCCCTTTTCCTGTTGCTCTTCTTACCTTTGCTTGGAACTTCAACAAACTTAGCAACATAGCACTGACTACTCAACAGTTCTTTTCACTCCATACACAAAATCTGAGCTGTCACTGGCCCATCCCACTGTAACATCTGGCGAGCCAGCCAGGAGAACGTTAAAAAACCTCAGGCGATCTCACTGCATAATGCGCAAGGGTCTATATTCCGTAGCAGCTTGTGGACCTCACCAGTCAGTAGACACATGAGCAACTCAGAGATCTTTGGAGCCCTTAGCAGAAGAGGTCAGAGAACCCAACCAGGAAGAAGGGGAACTCCATTGTTGTTCTAATTTCATTTGTACAAGTGATGAAGATGCTTGGGGCTAGTGTAGGATAAGCAGTGGCCTGAACAAGTGGAAATTACTGGATGGCAGAGCAAAAGGCTCCTGTTGTTGTGGAGGCTAAGAGGACCCCTGCAAATCAGTTGGGCTTATTTTCTACTTTTGATAAACTATATCCTTTGTTGATTGCATGTCCCCTGTGTGGAAATTTATCTGGGAATCTGTGATTCAGGCTTCAGAAAATACAGATGTGAGCTGAGTGGATCAGGAAAAAACACTGCTAGTCCTGGTCTAATGGTTTGGTGTAGCTTCCCACAGCAGGGCTGAGGGGACATGGATCTGGCCTGCCTGAACTGCTTCTTTTCTTTTATTAGTGCAGTGCTTTGCTGTTTGCCTTGGACTTGTGCAACTTCTGTTTATCATCATCCTGCGAGTAATGGACTCTCCAGGGGCCTCCTTGGCACAGGTTTCAGAGATTTTCTTCTTCTACTTTTTTAGTTAATTAATTAATTAATTAATTTGACACAGGGTCTCTCTGTGCAACTCAGACTCATAGTGCTGCTCCTATCTCAATCCCCCCTTCCTGGGATTATAGGCATGTGCCACTACTCCTAGTTTCGGGGCCAGGCAGGTGTGCCCCAGAGTTCCTGGGCCTGCATGGCATTGGATGCCAGGGATTGAACCCAGGTCCTTGCACTTGCCAGGCAGGAACTTAGACCACAGATAATCGTCCCAGCCTTCTCAGTTTTTTTTTTTTTTGTTTGTTTGTTTGTTTTGTTTTTTTGTTTTTGTTTTTGTTAGGGAAGGGTCTACAGAGTGTTCAGGTTCTCACTGTTAGATTGGACTCATAGTGTTCTGCCTGCTTATAGCCTCCCAAGAGCTGGGATTACAGGCGCACCACCACACCCAGTCTCAATTATCTTCTCAGCACACCTCAGGGGCAGGGCCAGCACTGCAGGCCTGGGTATTGAATCCCTGGCCCCTGAGCCTGTTTGCAGGCGCTTTAATCCTCTGAGCTGTTTGGCCGGCCCTCATCTCCCATTTTTATTCCTTCCCAAACTTTGAATTTTAAAGATCAGAATGTTCCATTGTTTCAGTTGTTCCTTTTTAGAAGTAGGCTATTGCTGTGCAGTTCAGGCTGGCCTGGAGCTCACTTTGTAGCCAAGGCTGATATCCACCAGCCAATAAACCTCCTTCCTCTGCCTTCCTGGTGCTCAGATTACAGGCATGTGCCATCATACCAGGTTGAATGTCTTCTAAACCACTGGAAAAAGTTTCACACTAAGACCTTGCAAAAAGATGACCTGATGCTCCTGTGTATCGTAATCCATTCACAGGAACCTTGAGTAACTTGAAACATAGCAGGAAAGCAAATTGAACTCTGTGATCATGGCATGTCTTCTTCCTCGACGATACTGGCGTGATTATTCCCTTCTAGTTTTGTATTGGGGTGAGCTTTCACCCATTTCTTAAGTTCTTGTGGGCCTCGAGGGAGTTAAAGTGAACTTTTTATCTCTAAGTGGAACTGCCACTTAGAAGATTTCTTTTCCTGAGCTCTTTGTGTGGTGGTACCAGTGTGCTTTTTACCAATAAGTGGAAGATAGACTCTTCTTGCTTGGGCCCACTCTGATGCTCAAAGCCCTGCAACTCATATCCCAGGTGTGAGGAGCCGAGCCAGCCTGACCCACAGAGCCTGATATCTCTGCTGGGAGTAGATCCTCAAGGATGGTATGACAGCACGCTGGGGAGGGCTGTCAAGGCCAGTTCAGTAGTCGTTCTGCCAAAGGACACAACGTGTAACGTCACCGAAGACAGTATTCCATTAAGAATAAAGCGAGGCTACAGTTAAAAACTCATTATTTATAAGTTTGGGCTGCAGAATTACTGCTGCTATGCCAGTCCAAATGTTATACAATTACATTAGAAAAGCCATCAGCATATTAGCTAATACAAGGTCTCACAACTTCACGAATCCCTTGTTTTTTTTTTTTAAATTGTATTTATTTATTTATTTATTTATTTATTTGTGTGTGTGTGTGTGTGTGTGTGTGTGGCCAGCTCAGCCCACCAGGGGGCGGGCTGGCTGGCATGTGCTGCTGGGGGACTGAACCACGGTCCCTGTGCTTTGCTAAGCTTGTTTTAAGTAGGTGCTTTAGACCACTGAGCCATCTAACCAGCCCCATCCACAAATCCCTTGTTTTGCCATTAAGATACAGAAATAGATACGTGGATTTGCCTCTACAGGGAAAATGCTAAGCTGCCTGAAATGCCAGAACACAAAAAAGAGGGAATACATACTTATACTTGTGAACCAGTAGACAACCTCAAGTTTCTTCTTATGTATTTGGCACAAGGTCTCACTACATAGCTCAGACTCATAGCGATCCTTCTGTTTTCAGCCTCCCCAGTGTTGGGATTATAGGTGTGTGCCACCATGCCAGGACTTGGTCGCTGGCTCAGCACACCTAAGGGCAGGGCCAGCGTGGCATGTGGTGCTGGGGATCAAACCCCAGTCCCTGTGCTTGCCTAGCAGGAGCTCAGTCCGCTGAACTATCTCACTGACCCTCAAGTTTCTTTCTAAGAAAAAAAGTCACTCTACTGAATTGGCGCAGTAGAATGGTTTGTTTCCTCTAAGTACATTTTGTGAGTAGGCTTGCTATTGTCTTTTTACTATGCTTAAATCCCTTGCTCCAAGTAATAACATGGCATCTTTTGGGTATGTTTTTTGGGGGGCTCATCCTGGATTATTCATAAATATTTACACTGTTGCTTTTGATATGTCTCATTTTTTTTCTTTAAAATCAGGGCACTGTACTAGATAAAAGGAATTGTCACACATTGAGATAATGAACAGTGACAACTTAGAATTTTAAAGCTAATTCTATCTTCTATCATCTGCAGCCATCTATGAACTTCATCAACTGCCGAGATGAACTTGCTAGACTGCTGCCTTCCCTCAAGAGGAGATAGACTTACTAGCAGCAGTGACCTTACAACTGTGGACAGATCTTTTAACAGCTGAAACAAAGGACCTATGCTTGTCTTTAAAACAAGAGTGTATTTTCTTTGTCAATTGACCTAAAATAGTAAAAGGCATGGCACAAGAACTGGCTGACTATGCTTCCAAGATCCATCAAAATTTTTTTTTATTTATTTATTTATTTATTTATTTATTTATTTATTTATTTATTTGCAGAACCAGGGATTAAACTCAGGCCCTTGTGCTTGCCAGGCAAGCACTTATTCTACTGCTATCAAAATTATTTGAGTCAAGGATGTCTTGGCCAACTATCTGGGACTGGATGTCTTGGTTATTCTCCTGGACTTGACCATTATTCATGTTTCTCATGGCCTTACCATTTGATCTTACCTACTTAATCTTTTACTCTAGTTGGTTTCTTCTTTTTTTTTTAATTTTTTTTTAAATTTTTTTTTCAACAAATAATACACTGCATATATTCTTCTTAGTGGTTAATTGCTGTACAAGATGCGGACTTCTGATCCTATTTACAAAC